>NC_090652.1:312479867-312499867 GCF_040937935.1 Hyperolius riggenbachi
GACTTAAATCACAAAAGGTTAAGGCTCCTTTTCCACTTGCAATTGCAATCGCAAATGTGCTTGCGCTTGCAAAAGCTTCTATTTCCACTCAACGCGATTGCGACGTTCACTGTTGGGAGCGAAACCGAATCATGGCAATAATCGCGCAGCACTACGATTGCACTCCGGGAAAAATCGAAACGCGCTAATGGAAAAGTGCAGCATGTAAATCGCGGTGCACTAGTGATCGGAAAACCGCCAGCGATCCGCTTGTTCGCAGCTAGTGGAAAAGGGCCCTTAGTGCCACATGAGTGTGTGTCTTTTGTTTTTTTTGTTTTGTATATATCACAATTACTGTATTCTAAATAATGCTTTTTTTATTTATTTATTTATTTTTATTTGTTTTTTGCAGATAGATGGCTTGATAGATAATTTCTAACAGGTCCGATCTGATTTCGATCATTTTTCTAATCTATTTTCTCATAGAAGTGAATGGAAATCGATCAGACAAACGATCTGAGAATTAATCGGCTTTTGTGCGTTTAGCGAGTAACTTTCTCTCTTACTTTCTTTTGGCCTCCACGTAGCGGGAAGACAGAATATCAGACCACAAAGACCAGCAAACCGCGGCGATCATCATCCTTTGAGCGCCGCCCCAGCAAGCGCTACTCTCGGAGGACCTTGATGGCCAGAGGTAACCGCCCTCCCTTTCTCCACCCACTCACAGCGTAGACATTTGCAACATTCGCAATGACCATTGCCACACAAGGATCTGCGTATTCAGCCACTGGTCTGATTCTTAGGGCCCGTTCAGACTACAAAGTGCGGACCGCAACGCGTACGAACGCACGCCATCCGCGTTCGTATGCGTTGCGTGGCTGATCCCATCACTGAAAAGTGAATGGGACAGCCGCGCGTTTTTGTAAAATCTGCGTGCAGCAGGAACGCATGCTGTGTGAACATCAGACATTGCACTCTATGCAATGTCTGATGTCCTGCGTGTCGGCCCCCCCGCACGCGTTTCCAAAACGCATATGGAAACGCGTGCAGTGTGAACGGGCCCTTAGTCTGCTGGTGGAGAATCTTATTGGTCGTGGAAACGTAACGCATCATCAGGACCGGATTTGGGCCATGGCCTAGGGCACCACAGGAGAAAGGGCAGATGGGCAGCAGGCTAAACTGGTGCAGCATTTGCAGTGCAGCAAGATTGCACAAGGCCCTGACCACGGTGGCTGATGGAGACAGAGGGGAAGAGGAAGCTTATGCACTGGAGACGATCGACTGCAGCGGTGTGGAAGTGAGCTGGCTACCTATACTGGAGGGGGGGGGTCATTAGGCTACCTACACTAGAGGAAATGGGGGAAGGGTCATCTAGTTACCTATACTAAAGGGGGGCGGCTGGTGACAGTGGACTTGGGCAGTAAAGGGTACAAATCCGGTCCTTCGCATCATCCGTCCTCTCTGCACTGTCCTGTTATTGAAATCTCATTTGTGGGCGTGCTGATCCTGATGCAAGAGGCTTATCTCTGGAGTTAGAGAGGCTGAAATCGCGAAGCGAAAGAACATCAGCAACATACTGAAAATCGCAGGGACTCTTTTATACCAGTGCGATGAGATGGCGATACCACTTTGCAGTGAAATTGCGTTGCGTTTGCGGTGTAAAAAATCCCTCATGGCTGGAACCTACTAGGAATAGCTGCGGTGCTTCAAAATAGTAGCAGCGCTGTGTGCAGCGATTCCTAGGGCAAGATCGCGTTTCGCCGCGGCTGTACAGTGCTTCCGATTAGCTTTTTTTTTTTTTTTTTTTAGTAAAAGTTGTTATACTTACCTGGTGTCCCGATGTCCGGCCCCACCCCGCCCCTAAAGGAAGAGGTCATAGGTTCTTCTCTAGGTCCAAACAGACAAAACCTAGGACCTCTTCTGCTAGGGGGCGGGGCTACGGACGGAAGCCTGACATCGGGACATTCGGTAAGTATAAATTACTTTTATTTTAATAAAATATAAAAAGCATATTGTGCTCAAAATGCTGCATGTCCTGCGATTAACCCTAATCACAATCGCACTAGTGTGTTCAACCCCATTTAGATACATTGGCAGATCGTTTTTCGAAATCGCCATCAATTGTTGATGGCCTCAAAACTCTGCCAAAAATGCCCTAAAGGGTCCCTGCCCTCAATATTTGCCAGGTGCCATTTGTTTGATTTTTTTTTTCTCTCATTGGCTGGGTTGGGAGATCTCTGCCACGCCCATTACCGCTAGCTCCACCTCCTCATGCTGGTCTCTTTGATGTCTTGGGGACAGTCTGTCTGCTCCTCCATTCTGCGCTCCTGTCGCCCCCGCAATTTCAGGGTGTCTCATTTAAATCTCACAGACTGCTTCTGCAGCACTCTCCATCCTTCTTGTTCAGCCTAGCCTGAAGAGCTTACATCTTAAAGGGACTCCGAGCAGTGCAGAAACTATGGAAAGTTGCATGCCATTTTGAATCTCTTTCTCCTCTTTCCAACGATATATAAACCGCCACCCTACGCCTTTTAGTTTTCGCTATTTTCGCGATTGAAGTCGCGGCAAACGCGTCGTTGGAAAGAGGAAAAAGAGAGCTTTAAAATGGTATGCATCTTTCCATAGTTGCTTGTATTACACAGGACGACTTTTCCCCAAAGTCGGCAGCTGAATGGAGCTGCTGACACTGGGGAAAGTGTCGCCCTGTGTAATACAAGCAACTATGGAAAGATGCATACCATTTTGAAGCTCTCTTTCTCCTCTTTCCAATGATATATAAACCGCCACCCTACGCCTTTTAGTTTTCCTTATTTTCTCAATCGAAATTGCATTTGCTGCGACTTCGATCGCGAAAATAGCGAAAACTAAAAGGCGTAGGGTAGCGCTTTATATATCATTGGAAAGAGGAGAAAGAGAGCTTCAAAATGATATGCATCTTTCCATAGTTTCTGCACTGCTCGGAGTCCCTTTAATGCTTTTGTGCCTTTCCCACTTGCTCAGTAGGGCCTAATAGCCTTCATGCACCAATGTAATTTTAGTTTTTTTGTTTTGTTTTTTACTTTTTGTTTTATTTTTCCTTTTGATTGAGGATTTTACGCTAACTTTTTTTTTTTTTTTCCCTGTAATTTGTAGGACAAGGAAGACCCGACTACCAGGGGTAAGCGAATGAGTGACTCATGTAGAGGACCACCTGACATGGTTTAGGGGGGGATAGAGAGATCCTAACAGGCTGGGGGAAACCTTAATTTCTGGCTGAGAGAGAGCAGTCAGAACACTGTGCTGCAGTGTGCTGGGTAGCTGCAGACCGGCCAGAGGGAGCCCCGTCCAGAGATGAGTGTCAACAGCGTTTGCAACAGAACGGATTTTAATGTTTTGTCAGGAAATTATAATTCTGGGTATACAGGTCAGGTTTTCTGTTAATAATTGGGACCAACTTACTGTTGTGATGAGTGAAATCATTGGAAGATGTTTGCTGCCCTCTTGTGGTGTGCGGGGGTATTGCACGTGCACACAGTTGTAGGTGTTTTTATTATTATTATTATTATGTATTTATATAACACTGGCATATTTTGCAGCATTTTAGAGAGTACATAGTCATGTCACTGACTGCCCTCAGAGGAGATCACACTCTAATCCCTGCCATAGTCAGTTTATGGTGAATTGTTGCGTTTTTAAACTTGTAATTGGCTTTTCTGTATTTCCCCAGCTTTGTGCGAACAGATCCAGCTGTACAGACCAATGGCTCACAGCAAGTAAGACCACTCACTGATTCATGTATCCTAATTCCACAAAGCACCAGCTTATACTGTACATACTGGAGGTAGCAGAGACCGCACACACTGCAGATAGGTTACTATCAGTACAGGCACAGAGTATCAGCTTATGCTGGACATACTGGAGGCAGTAGAGATCAGTACACACTGCAGCTAGTTTACTATCAGTACAGGCACAGAGTAACTGCTTATACTGTACATACTGGAGGCAGCAGAGATCAGCACACACTGCAGCTAGTTTACTATCAGTACAGGCACAGAGTAACAGCTTATACTGTACATACTGGAGGCAGCAGAGATCAGCACACACTGCAGCTAGTTTACTATCAGTACAGGCACAGAGCAACAGCTTATACTGTACATACTGGAGGTAGCAGAGATCAGCACATGCTGCAGCCAGTTTACTATCAGTACAGAGACAGAGTAACCGCTTATACTGTACATACTGGGGGTAGCAGAGATCAGCACATGCTGCAGCTAGTTTACTATCAGTACAGGCACAGAGCAACAGCTTATACTGTACATACTGGAGGTAGCAGAGATCAGCACACGCTGCAGCTAGTTTACTATCAGTACAGACACAGAGTAACCGCTTATACTGTACATACTGGGCATGGCAATGGCACTAGACATTAGTAGTATAATTAGCTGTTTATGTGAAGTGATATTGGGCTATCTATGCTCCCTGCCTGATTTCTGATTGGCTGTCTCCCAGGTGTGGTCCGGAAAGCCCTCGCTGCCAGTAGTGGCCGCTCTCCCGACAGAGCCGATGCTGGTGGAGATTGAGAAGTTGCAGCGGAGTCCCGGCACTCACCACGGGGACAAGAAATGGTTTGTCTCTTCCTCCTATTCACCGGCAATATTCCCACCCAGTTACCGGAGGGCAGAGAGCCACGGTCTGGTCTTGAGCACCGCTGGGAGGGGCTGGTATACTGGGAGGGGCTGTATTAGTGGGAGGGGCTACAAAAGGAATAAGAATTGAGGGAATGGTTGTCTGATAAAGTCTCTGGCATATTGGGACCATTTCTGCACCTGCTGGAGTACATCCAAACCTTCTGCAGAGGGTAAGGAGGGGTTACTGGATGTTGTAGAATTTTTTTTTTTAATTTTGGTTACACCAGAAGTGTTGATGTAACCCCGTGAAGTCAGGCAGGCACATGGAAGTAATGACCTATTCCAAATCTGGGCAGGTCTATGACCCTTTATGGAAATACAGCAGAGATTTGTAGGTGGGGTCAGATATATGCCAAACCCACATCGCTGCGTATGTAGGGCTGGTGTACTCATGGGGTGGGGCCTCTGGCAATTTTATACAGGGAGGGGGTGTCTGCTGCCCAATAAGGCAATGCATATAGAGGAGAAGGGCTGCTGCACATGAAAGAAGGGGGTGCACAGGAAGTGGGAGGAGGGCTGCTGTCCATGGTAGATGGGGCTTTACAGGAAGTGGGAGGAGGGCTGCTGTCCATGGTAGATGGGGCTTTACAGGAAGTGGGAGGAGGGCAGCATTTTTTACTTATTCATGACCATCTCGATGGTTAACGAGATGTATGTAATATCAGCTTACATTCAATTTTAATGCAAATTGTATTCAGATGGAATTGGGCCAGTGCCTGACAATTTTGATTGGCCCAGTATCGGGCTGCATACAATTTGCATGCAAGCCAGTATAACTAGCATGTCATCAACCTTCTCTAGTCATGATTTTTTACAATGTTTGAGACTGTATGAATATATCTTCAGATCTGATTGTCTGTGTTGCTGCGCTGCTTGCCTTTACTGATGATCAAACTGCAAATCGACCAATCGTATTCTGCCTGCACCTGCTAAGCTTTGCTGTGTTTTCAGCCTGTGCTTTCTTCTGATTGGTGCTTGGTGGTGGGCGGAGCTTCGCTGGCCTTTGCGCTCTGCTGTAAGCGGTGTGGGTACTTCCTGTGCTAATCATGTGATCTTGCCGTGTGCGTATTTTGAGGTTTCTGGATGGTGAATTATTTTCTCGGTGCTCCTCCTTCTCTCTGCTTTGTACCCCTGTGATTGGGGGATCCCACCTATAATTAGTCCTCTGTAATCCACCTCTATCCCGTTATTAATGTTAATCTCTTATTGGTGGGAAATCTTCCCGTCTGGAATCCTGCTTGTAGATTTTCCTGCTATTCTCAGATTGATCGCAAGTTCGTTCAATTTCCACGCAAGTAAACATGCTGCCAATCATCCAATCTCGACATTCCGTCTATCCTGAGATCGATAAGCGATGATTGCTGACTCCTCTGGCTGTCCATGCTGGGTGCTGGGCTTCTCTTGTCCCGTTATTGCCGTGTGTGCCCGTTCTGTGACTCCTGTCGGTAAATCTCCTCCCTCCCCCGACATTGCAGGCCTCCAGCAAGCGGCGGCGGAGTACCGGACGGTGGACAACGCTGGAAATCGCAGGCCGCCTCCTCCTCTCTAGTGGCGGACAGGAGCTACACCAACTTTGTTTATCAGCAGAATGCGAAGAACGCCGGCAGGCCAATCGAGATGCAGCGCCTGCCCCCCGGGGCGACCATGACGGATCTATAGTTCAGGCAACGAGCGGCTGATCGCAAAGACCGTTCCAAGAGTGGATCTATGGGCATGTGATGTGTGATGTCACTTCCTGGCGGGAGTGCTGGGACTTTGTGCCATGTATCTTAACCAAAAACTGTTACAGGTTCTCTTAGTTGGCCTGATACTCGAACCTCTCGCCCATCAGTGGCTTCTGTTCTGGACTCTGGCTGCCACCTATGTTGCTGTTCTGCGGCCATGTATGTTACAGCCGTGTTCTCTATCCCATGTATGTTACAGCCGTGTTCTGTACCCCTGCCCACCTGGACATCCTCACCTGGACTAAGTGTGGCCAGCAATGGACCCTTAAACATAGACCAAAGAATCCATTTCTCCGAAGGGGCATTTAATAATGCCGGGAATTGCGCAGTTTTTGGCACTACAGACATTTTCTATGTGTTTTTGGATAGTCTTTAATTTAGGCACTTCTCCGGTTTCTTATTGCTGTTTGTATCCCTGTGCATTAGCTTTATTCACCACACAAGGGCCTGGAAGTGAATGCCAGTACAATAGTGTTGTCTTTCCTCCTATGAGCTGCCTGTGCCCCTCCCCTACGAGTTTCCTAAGCCCCTCCCCCTCTATTCCCCCTGTAAGTTACATAGTTAATTGGGGTTGAAAAAAGACACACGTCCATCGAGTTCAACCAGAGAACAAAGTACAACACCAGCCTGCTCCCTTACATATCCCTGTTGATCCAGAGGAAGGCACAACACCAGCCTGCTCCCTCACATATCCCTGTTGATCCAGAGGAAGGCGAAAAAACCCTTACAAGGCATGGTCCAATTAGCCCCTAAAGGGAAAAATTCCTTCCCGACTCCAGATGGCAATCAGATACAATCCCTGGATCAACATCATTAGGCATTACCTAGTAATTGTAGCCATGGATGTCTTTCAACGCAAGGAAAGCATCTGAGTGCCAGAACACTAGTGTTGTCCTCCTGTAAGATTTAGGTAGGGGAGTGTTCTCCCCCTTGATGCCCCTCCCCCTCCATCCCCACCATAAGTGAACACTAACACACTAGTGTTTTTTCCACCTACAAGCTACCTATGCCCCTCCCCTACAAGCTGCCTAACCCCCTCCCCCAAAACCCCCCTTCTGAGTGCCAGCACACTAGTGTTGTCTTTACCCCTACAAGCTACCTATATCCCTTTCCCCTATCCCCCTGTA
Organism: Hyperolius riggenbachi; assembly: GCF_040937935.1. Classification (NCBI taxonomy): domain Eukaryota; kingdom Metazoa; phylum Chordata; class Amphibia; order Anura; family Hyperoliidae; genus Hyperolius; species Hyperolius riggenbachi. The sequence goes on from NC_090652.1 coordinate 312,487,365, forward strand.
AGTAAATGCCAGCAGACTAGTGTTGTCCTCCCGTAAGATGTAGATGGGGGGGAGCGTCTTCCCATAAAATGTAGGTAGGGTGTGTCCTACCATAAGATCTAGGCAGGGGAAACCACCTGCTCCCGTAAAATGTAGGTAGGGTAGTGTTCTCCTGTAAGATGTAGGCGGTTGAAACATCCTCCTGATATAGGTGGGCAGCCTGTCAGCCCATAAGATGTTGACTGGGTGTGTCCTGCCCACAAGATGTAGGTGGAGGCTCCTCCCCCACACAGTGATGCAAGCCGCTGATTGAGGCTTCCACATGAGGGAAAAAAGACACCTCATATGGGAAGAGGAGCCTGATTGGATGCTGAGCTGGCAAATTATTGCCTAGAGTCATAGCTACCGAACTGGAGATTGCAGGAACAATCTCAGTAAATTAGGCGAGAGGTACTGCCTCTGCCTGTAAAGCATGAGGTCATGAGTTTGACTCCCAGGTCAGGAAAAAAACTTGCCTGCTTTGTAAATCTAGATCTCTGCCACACAAGGCCTTGTATAAGTTGTTAAAAATGATCTTCCTACTTCAGTTTGCAGTCTGGTAGTTCCGATACTGTCTGCGGGATCTTTATCCTCTCCGGAGTACATACCACCCGGAACTTTCCATCTCCCTGCAGGTGTAATTGGCTGTTCAGAGCAGCAACTCCTTGTTAATAATTTTCTGCACCTGGACTCCTCCAGGGATTGGCAGCAGACTTATGATAGGCACTCTGTGGAGTAGTTGTACAATTACCTTTAAGTTTTATATAAATAACAAACTATATATATTTATATAAATAACAAACTACATTTAACGGTTTCAGATTATTACTAATGTAGATTTGCGAGTGGTTCTCTTAAAGTGGACCTGAACTCTTGCACAAGACAGAAGGGAAACGTAGAGAACTGCACCCTGTATGTATTTAGAGAGTTTAGCCTGTCTAATTCCCCCTCATCTGTGACTAATCACAAGTTGTAATTTGATCCCTCAGCTGTGCCACCTGACTGCCTCTGCAGAGTAACACATTTGTAAACACAGGACATTAATCCTATGTCTGCTTCCATGATAGCAGAAAGTAGATACACTGCTGATCTATTGCAGGATTTGTATCGGCTGTAACAAATAAATGTTTTTCTGTAAAGGTTATTATGCTGTTGCTTATCTTTTAGAGTAGAGAGGAAGTGCTGAGTTCAGGTCTGCTTTAAAACTAAGACCATAGAGTAATGGACTGTGAGTGTCCTGCTGTCCTCCAGCTATAAAATGTACTTTGAAAAGTTTGTTGTGTTTTTCTTTCCCCCCTTTGAGTAAAGCGTCATGTCTGTCCGCTGGTGTCGCTGCACTGCCACCTAAACTCTGTGAAAGATTTTGCAATAAATGACGTATTGTTAGCTGGAGGGCGGTGTGTTTGTTCAACTGAGATCAACAAGTAAATGCTGCATTTATAGAGAAGACCAGATTGTCTTACTCTAAAAATAGAAATCTGAATTTCCCTTCAAGGTTTTTAACTTCCTGTTAAGTCATCAGCAACAAACCTCAACTACCACCTCCTCCGAATACACCTGAGCCGTCACTGCTGGAGATGCAGAAAATAGTGTCTCTCATACCATCCTCCCTGCTGGAGGACTCTGCTCCTTCTTCTAACTCCCCTCTCCTGATATACTCTGTGCTGCTGGAGGACTCTGCTCCTTCCCCCAACTCTCCTCTCCTGATATACTCAGTGCTGCTGGAGGACTCTGCTACTTCCCCCAACTCTCCTCTCCTGATATACTCTGTGCTGCTGGAGAACTCTGCTCCTTCCCCCAACTCTCCTCTCCTGATATACTCTGTGCTGCTGGAGGACTCTGCTCCTTCCTCTAACTCTCCTCTCCTGATATACTCTGTGCTGCTGGAGGACTCTGCTCCTTCCTCTAACTCTCCTCTCCTGATATACTCTGTGCTGCTGGAGGACTCTGCTCCTTCCTCTAACTCTCCTCTCCTGATATACTCTGTGCTGCTGGAGGACTCTGCTCCTTCCTCTATCTAACTCTCCTGATATACTCTGTGCTGCTGGAGGACTCTGCTCCTTCCTCTAACTCTCCTCTCCTGATATACTCTGTGCTGCTGGAGGACTCTGCTCCTTCCTCTAATTCTCCTCTCCTGATATACTCTGTGCTGCTGGAGGACTCTCCTCTCCTGATATACTATGTGCTGCTGGAGGACTCTGCTCCTTCCTCTATCTAACCCTCCTCTCCTGATATACTCTGTGCTGCTGGAGGACTCTGCTCCTTCCTCTATCTAACTCTCCTCTCCTGATATACTCTGTGCTGCTGGAGGACTCTGCTCCTCCCTCTATCTAACTCTCCTCCCCTGATATACTCTGTGCTGCTGGAGGAGTCTGCTCCTTCCTCTAACCCTCCTCTCCTGATATACTCTGTGCTGCTGGAGGACTCTGCTCCTTCCTCTACCTCTCCTCTCCTGATATACTCTGTGCTGCTGGAGGACTCTGCTCCTTCCTCTAACTCTCCTCTCCTGATATACTCTGTGCTGCAGGAGGACTCCGCTCCTTCCTCTATCTAACTCTCCTCTCCTGATATACTCTGTGCTGCAGGAGGACTCCGCTCCTTCCTCTATCTAACTCTCCTCTCCTGATATACTCTGTGCTGCTGGAGGACTCTGCTCCTCCCTCTAACTCTCCTCTCCTGATATACTCTGTGCTGCTGGAGGACTCTGCTCCTTCCTCTAACTCTCCTTTCCTGATATACTCTGTGCTGCTGGAGGACTCTGCTCCTTCTTCTAACTCCCCTCTCCTGATATACTCTGTGCTGCTGGAGGACTCTGCTCCTTCCCCCAACTCTCCTCTCCTGATATACTCTGTGCTGCTGGAGGACTCTGCTCCTTCTTCTATCTCTCCTCTCCTGATATACTCTGTGCTGCTGGAGGACTCTGCTCCTTCCCCCAACTCTCCTCTCCTGATATACTCTGTGCTGCTGGAGGACTCTGCTCCTTCCCCCAACTCTCCTCTCCTGATATACTCTGTGCTGCTGGAGGACTCTGCTCCTTCCTCTATCTCTCCTCTCCTGATATACTCTGTGCTGCTGGAGGACTCTGCTCCTTCCCCCAATTCTCCTCTCCTGATATACTCTGTGCTGCTGGAGGACTCTGCTCCTTCCTCTAACTCTCCTCTCCTGATATACTCTGTGCTGCTGGAGGACTCTGCTCCTTCCTCTATCTAACTCTCCTGATATACTCTGTGCTGCTGGAGGACTCTGCTCCTTCCTCTAACTCTCCTCTCCTGATATACTCTGTGCTGCTGGAGGACTCTCCTCTCCTGATATACTATGTGCTGCTGGAGGACTCTGCTCCTTCCTCTATCTAACCCTCCTCTCCTGATATACTCTGTGCTGCTGGAGGACTCTGCTCCTTCCTCTATCTAACTCTCCTCTCCTGATATACTCTGTGCTGCTGGAGGACTCTGCTCCTCCCTCTATCTAACTCTCCTCCCCTGATATACTCTGTGCTGCTGGAGGAGTCTGCTCCTTCCTCTAACCCTCCTCTCCTGATATACTCTGTGCTGCTGGAGGACTCTGCTCCTTCCTCTAACTCTCCTCTCCTGATATACTCTGTGCTGCAGGAGGACTCCGCTCCTTCCTCTATCTAACTCTCCTCTCCTGATATACTCTGTGCTGCTGGAGGACTCTGCTCCTCCCTCTAACTCTCCTCTCCTGATATACTCTGTGCTGCTGGAGGACTCTGCTCCTTCCTCTAACTCTCCTTTCCTGATATACTCTGTGCTGCTGGAGGACTCTGCTCCTTCTTCTAACTCCCCTCTCCTGATATACTCTGTGCTGCTGGAGGACTCTGCTCCTTCCCCCAACTCTCCTCTCCTGATATACTCTGTGCTGCTGGAGGACTCTGCTCCTTCTTCTATCTCTCCTCTCCTGATATACTCTGTGCTGCTGGAGGACTCTGCTCCTTCCCCCAACTCTCCTCTCCTGATATACTCTGTGCTGCTGGAGGACTCTGCTCCTTCCCCCAACTCTCCTCTCCTGATATACTCTGTGCTGCTGGAGGACTCTGCTCCTTCCTCTATCTCTCCTCTCCTGATATACTCTGTGCTGCTGGAGGACTCTGCTCCTTCCCCCAATTCTCCTCTCCTGATATACTCTGTGCTGCTGGAGAACTCTGCTCCTTCCTCTATCTAACCCTCCTCTACTGATATACTCTGTGCTGCTGGAGGACTCTGCTCCTTCCTCTAACTCTCCTCTCCTGATATACTCTGTGCTGCTGGAGGACTCTCCTCTCCTGATATACTCTGTGCTGCTGGAGGACTCTCCTCTCCTGATATACTCTGTACTGCTGGAGGACTCCCAGTATGATCCGTTACATCTGTGTCTCAGAGACTGAAGTATTTGCTGCTTCTGGCATTCTGTGTTACATCACCACCTATATTTTGGGCAGGATGTTATACTTATCATGTGTCTTTAGACTTTTTTTCCTCTACTTCCTAATGTACATCCCTAAGGTCATAGACTGAACTGTGTAATATTCTAATAAGTAATAGCTATAAGACCGTCTCCAGTGCCACTTTCTCCTTGTCCAGCGAGGTGTCAGTTGTGAGATGCAGACGCTTAATGATTGCGAGTTTTAGGGAGGTTTGCGAGGAACAGGGCGGAGATTTCATTGGGGTAGCGATGGTGTATTCACAAAGCAACAGGGTAAGGGAGCACACACTCAATTGTGACTGGCCAATTTTAACCCCCTCCGTGTAGTATGAGAGTTTACCTACTTAAAGGGGCACTATGGCGAATAATTGTAAAATTTAAAATATGTGCAAACCTAGACAAATAAGAAATACGTTTTTTTTTTTTCCAGAGTAAAATGAGCCATAAATTACTTTTCTCCTATGTTGCTGTCACTTACAGTAGGTAGTAGAAATCTGACAGAAGTGACAGGTTTTGGGCTAGTCCATCTCTTCATAGGGGATTCTCAGCAAGGCTTTTATTTTTTATAAAGATATTTCCTAAAAAAGGATTTAAACAGTGATGCTGGCCAGCCTCCCTGCTCGCTACTGTTTTATGGCAGTTGGGCAGAGCAACTGCCATTAACTAAGTGCTTTTGAAAATAAATAAATCCCTGAGAATCCCCTATGAAGGGTTGGACTAGTCCAAAACCTGTCGCTTCTGTCAGATTTCTACTGCCTACTGTAAGTGACAGCAACATAGGAGAAAAGTAATTTATGGCTCATTTTACTCTAGACAAAAAGTACTTGTTTGTTTGCACATTTTTAAATTTTACAATTTTTCACTATAGTGCCCCTTTAATCTGTTAAACTGGACCTGAACTCTTGCAGAGGAAAAAAGAGAAATGCACCCTGTGTGTATTTAGAGAGTTTAGCCTGTCTAATTCCACCTCATCTTTGACTAATCACTAGTGTAATTTGATCTCTCAGCTGTGTCAACTCGGGAATCTCTGCAATCTCTGCAGAGCAGGTAATTTGTAAACACAGAATGTTAACCCTATGTCTGCTTTCATGAAAGCAGGAAGTAGCTACACTGCAGATTTATTGCTGGATTTGTATTAGTTGTAACAAATGTTATGCTGTTGCGTGTCTTTTAGAGCAGAGAGGAAGTTTTGAGTTCAGGTCCGCTTTAGTAGTATTTAAAGAGAACCAGAGATGAAGCCCCCCTATGTATTTTACCTTATAAATCAGTGGGAACATGACAGTAAACACCTAATCTGCTCTTTGTTTCATTGTTCTCTGTTTAATCTGCCTGTTATCACCTCTGATAAGAATCCCCGACTGAGCATTCAGTCTAGCTTTGGTACGGATAGATTATAGCTGAGTCTGTCTTCTCTGGTGTCTTTTCAAGCCCAAGCCTGCCCCCTTGTGGCTCTGCTATAATGACTCAGCTATAATTATTCCCTGCAAAGGCAGACTGAATGCTCAGTCCGGGATTCTTATCACAGCTGATAACAGACACTTTTAGCAGTGAGGATGAAACCGAGAGCATGGTAAGTGTTTTCTCTAATGTTCCCACTGATATATATGGTAAAATACACAAGGGTGCTTCGTCTCTGGTTCCCTTTAAGGTCTGTTGGCCCTCATTCTACATGGAAGCAGTAAAATTAACCAATCAAAATTGTATGTCTGTGCAGGTGCACCCTTAAAGGGACTCCGTAACAAAAATTTCATCCGGTTTTCTTCCATCCTACAAGTTCCAAAATCTATTCTAATGTGCTCTGGCTTACTGCAGCACTTTCTACTATGACAGTCTCTGTAATAAATCAACTTATCTCTCTCTTGTCAGACTTGTCAGCCTGTGTCTGGAAGGCTGCCAAGTTCTTCAGTGTTGTGGTTCTGTGATGCATCTCCCCCCTCCAGGCCCCTCTCTGCACACTGCCGGTGTGTTATTTAGATTAGTGCAGCTTCTCTCTGCTCTATTATCTTTTACAAGCTGGATAAATCCTCCTCTGAGCTGGCTGGGCTTTCACATACTGAGGAATTACATACAGGCAGAGCTGTCTGCACTCTGCAGGAAGAAACAGCCTGACACTTCAGTGGAAGATAGCTGCAGGGGGAAAGAAACACACAAATGATCTCTTGAGATTAAAAAGGAAGGCTGTATACAGCCTGCTTGTGTATGGATGTATTTTCTATGTGTGGACATACTGTACATCAACCTACTTCCTGTTTTGGTGGCCATTTTGTTTGTTTATAAACACACTTTTTAAAACTGTTTTTAACCACTTTTAATGCGGCGGGGAGCGGCGAAATTGTGACAGAGGGTAATAGATGTCCCCTAACGCACTGGTATGTTTACTTTTGTGCGATTTTAACAATACAGATTCTCTTTAAATTAAATGCTGTATTTATAGATTTCTAGCCATTGATAAAAAGCGATCGATTCTTCCCTGAAAGGAATTGTCTCCCACCACACACAGCACATCGATCGATTTTCAATAGAAACCAGCAGAAAATCTCTATTGAAAATCGATCAAACTGCAGCGTTGCACTGATCAATGCATTGCAACGCGATGAGCTGTCTATCTAATGCTGCTACTGCCCCACCCCCAATCGACCTAGGTCTTCTGTCATGTCTGATCAATGGTTAAGATCGATGATTGGTTAAAAATAAATTGAATTTCGATTGGACATTTTAAGATGGATGTTAACGATCTATTTTCCTGAACGATGGATTGCACGACTGATCAGATCAGGTGCTGTTCATGGAACCAATCAGTGACAATCCTTCTATTGAGCGTAAAACGAGAGATATTTGCAGCCATTCAGCTTTACTTTATGAATTGGACGCTGGAAATGGATTTTTAGGTTCCTCTTGGGGATTCCATCGTTTTCTGGCTCGCCGTGACTTTTACCGGTGAGTCAATAAATCGGCCAACTACCGAGAGATGGGCAGTGAGAGGCAAATAACCCCGATCCGAATGTACGCAAGATTATGCAAATTCTGTATGCACATTTACACAACTTGAAAATCGGCTCACTCCAAGGTGGAATTCGATTGGTCTGCATTCATTGGGTTTTATTTGCAATCTCATTGAGGCTCTGATGAGGGGCAGTCCCTCCCCTCCTCTCCATAGCAACAGTATATATTGCTTGGCAAACACGTGTGTTTATGCGTTTGTGCCTGGAACTGTCGTCCTAACTGTTGGGTCCTGATAGCTACTGACAGCAACTCTGCGTGTGTAAGCTGGGACAATAGGCTTGTGATGGGGAACAATGCAAACACCAAGTTTAGAGAAAGAGGTTTTGAGTTCAATTTTTTTTTTTTAATTTATAATTAAAATGGGGTAGTAATATTAGAATACAGCAAGCAATGGGCAGCGCTCACAGGCTGCAAGTGAAGTGAAAGCTCCAGAGATATGCCCAGCCCCTTGGGGCTAAATACACACCTTGAATACAAATCAGATGCAAATTATGTGCTAACACTAATCTAAATTCTAAAATTTGAATGCAAGCTGACACCCCTGGAGGCAGCTAGCCTGAAGTATACTTAAGTTTTGTACAGCAGAAGGAAATGGCAGCGCTTCCAAACAGGTGCAGCGTCTGTTTGGAAGCGCTGCCATTTCCTTCTGCAGTAATATTAGAATGGTTAAAGTGGATCCGAGATAAACTTACTCATTGCATAATTGTGTTCCTTTCATATAGTTTACAGGGCATTCCTCAAGTCAAATACTTTTTTTGTTTTAATAATCGAATTCCCTATAAACTAAACAAGCCTCGCCCACAGCTCCTTTTGTGCCTTGGCACTGTAGCAAGGACTTATGGGAGCTCAGTCTGGGCAGGAGGAGGAGGAGGTTACTAGCCATTGATTTCAGAGGCAGAGGGGAGGAGGGAGGAGGAGAGGGGACTGAACTTACACACAGGCAAGCTGATAGCATCTCCAGCCCTCAGCCTGTGACAATGTGACAAACAGAACATGGCTGCTGTCATTGTATCGCAGGAATAAATAATCATAAACTTTTTTGAAGCGGTTTACAGCTAGATATGCTGTGTGAGCTTTCTAAACTTTAGATAATAGTTACTTGTTAGACAAGTTACTTGTTATAGTTAGTTTTTCATCTTGGATCCGATTTAATGTTGGTAGTGGGGGAGAGGTTTGCATGGCTGATGGGGAGGAGGCTGTAACATTGCTGAGTAGGAGGGTCTAGGGAGGTTAGTGGTGGGTGGAAGTCTGAGCACAGGAGAGGGGGTAATAGATAGTTTTGGGTGTGGGGGAGATCTCTACGCCGCCTGTTTCCCCGCATCCCGCCACCGGTACAGCAAGATCAGTTCTGCAGTTTTAGTCTCACACGTGGAATTAAAATCTTGGTATTGAGGGACTTGAGGCCACATGTAGGGGCAAGACCTTTTCTTCCTCATGTAAGATCAGCAGTGGCGTTGCACGGCCGGCATTACATGGAGCGCATGCGGCGGTGCACTACAGGTCGCAGTGGGGGAGGGCTCTCATCGCTGGCACCTCATTTCTTTATCCTGCTGCCTCCACAGCTTCATAGGACTGATTGACAGCCGAGAGCTCCTGGAGGACGACAAGCTGGATGAGGTGCAGCCACTGACTGTTTCCGTGAGTTCACCACCCGGACTGGAGGTGGGAGGGCTCATTTTCTCCAACCCCTGCTTGGAGGAGAAGCTTCCGGAGCAACAGGACAGCCCAGCGGGTGAGTGACTGTGTCGTTATTTATCGTCAAGTACCTATGGCTAAAAGTATTAGACTGGGTTCACATATGACATAGCGTGAAAGGCTGCATTTTGTGTGTGCATTTTTACTGCGTTTTTGTTGCATTTGTGATGCGTTTTGCGTGCGCTTTAATGAGTTTGCGGTTCGCATATACAAAACGCATATGCGTTTTGTATGCATGTTTATATTTCTATTTATGCAAATCACTTGGAAGACAACATGAAGCAAAAAAAAATATTTTTTTGGTTAAAAACGCATATAAAACGCATTAAAACGATATGCATCTGCGATACCATTGACTTTCATTATGTGTGTTTTGGCCGCGTTCTTGCATAATATGCAACAAAACCGGCGTTCTAAAAACGCATACTGTAAAACGCAGGTCTCTGTTTTTTTTCTGTGTCCCATTGACTAACATTGCTGCATAAAACCCAGCGTTTTACGCAACGCTAGCGTTTCTGCTCCCAGCCTTAGAGGCAGAGGATCAGCAGGACAGCCAGGCAACTGGTATTGCTTAAAAGGAAATGACTATGGCAGCCTCCCTATCCCTCTCACTACAGTTGTTCTGTAAATGTTTGAATTCTGTCCGGCTACATTATTATAATTTTTTTATGGTAGATTTTATGCTGTAAATAATATAGAACGAAGACAAAGTGAGTTTCATAGCACATTAAAACCACAAAATGCAAACACAGGGGAAAAAAAGCAGAACCCCACATGGCAGGAAATATGGCTTTTCTGCACAGATGAGTGTGCTGGGCCCAGGTCTATGAGAGCCGGTACTCACGGCGGGGACGAGAGGATCGACCTTTCCCCCGCGGGTGAGGCCAGGCTGCTACGTGAGTTGCTGGAATCGCGTGTTAGCGGCACAGAGAGGTCACGCTGGTTTTCCTGGCAATAAATGTGCTGTACAGATTTTTGCTTCAGCTGCTGCTTTTATATCACCCGTAATAAATTCTCTGAGGAGGGAAAAAACAACCTCATTGCGGAGCAGTTGTGAAATTTTAATCGATTTATTTTCCAGCAATGGAAGACGTGACGGTGAAACTGAACAATGTGGAAGCCAATAACGCCGCCCTTCCTGCCCTGTGGAGCAACCTGAACGTCAGCAAACAGGTACTCAGAGATGCAGCTGTCCCGTCTGAGCTAACAATCTAACGCGCAAGGCTGCACACACATATCCAATTTTGATTGGCCAATGACTGCTTAATTTTATCCTCCCCCCTCCATGTAGTGTGGGGGCCAACAGATTGTCAAAACTATGAGCAGATTGTGCTGGGAAGCTCGCTTACGTGGAAAGGGTAGCATTAGCCAATCAAACTTGGATGTGTGTACCAGGCTTAATGGGGCATAAAGACATGCAATTTTGATTGGCCAATTTTTCCACTAGAATGAGAGTTGCCTACACACTCTGTTCATAGTATTGAAAATCTATTAACCTTGATTCTACATGAAGGGAGTGAAATTGGCGAATCGATTGGATCTGTGTGTCTCCTAAATCCAGCTGTACATTTGGTCACTCCTTAAAGGGGAACTCTGTTTATAGCGTGCGGACCCCTTCCAGTGCACCGCCCAGCGTGCGGACCTCTCAGTGCTCGCTCAGCATGTGCGCCCAGCATGCAGACACCTCAGTGCGCAGTGTGTGGACCCCTCGGTGCGCAGCCCAGTACAGGGACCCCCTCTGTGTATTAGCCCTGCCCCTCACTGTTGTGTCTTGCAGGACGACACTGTGAAGCTGGTGGAGAAATGTCTGAACAATAAGATTGATCCGCCGCTCTCGGCTCCCGTCTGGCTGCCCTCCGATATAAAGAGTAACATCCTGAAAGCCCAAGTGGAGGCGGAGCATAAGGTGAGTCCCGCCTACGCGATTCGCTCTGCGCTTGTTCTGATTTGCATACACAGAGTTATTGCAGGTAACTTTTGGAAGGCGTGTCCTATCCTTATGTCTGACCTCCAGCAAGTGTGACCATTGTATGTCGGCATTGGAACTGGTTGATATATAGTATTATATAGAAATGTTCATTTAGTCACTTTGTTGTTTATGTGCTGCAGATTACAAGAGAGGATCTGGGAATCGTAAACAAGAATCTGATCGTTGAGGATCCGTCCCCCAGGTTTGTGTGCCCCGCCCCTCACCTCTTCCCCCGCCCCTCACACTGGTACTATTGGTGGATTTCATGTTTGGAGATGAACTCTTTCCTCTCTTTGCCGCAGGGGGGTGACCGTGAAGCTGAATAATCGAGTGTTACTACAGGAACATCCCGATGTCCTCGAGTCCCCCCATCCCCCGACACAGGGCGTCTTTGTGACGTGAGTAATGCTAATCCCCGCCCACACCAGATGAGGGGGGAAGGGGGCACACTGTCGCAAATAGGGGTATAAATATGGGGATAAGAAAATACTCAAATTTCCTCTTTAGCCGCTTCCAAACCGCCTAACGCCGATACTGATTGGTGTCGGGAAGGTAGCAGCCCCAGGAACGCCTAACGCCAAAAGGCATCAAGTCTTGGGGGGCGGGGAGTTGCAGGGAATCGCGCGCGCTGAAGCTCCGCTCTGCCATCAGTCTACCAGCAGCGATTGACGCTAGGAGACGGTTAGACGGGAAAATGCTGTATTTACATTGTACAGCGCTACTATCTACTGGGGACAGGTGTGTCACTCGGCTGTCCCGGAGACGCTCCGATCGCGATCCCCTCTCATAGGCTGATGCCTCTGAGAGAGGATGACCGTGATTAGCTTGTGGGGGGAGGGAAAATAGCAATATTTCTTAATTTAAAAAAAAATACAAATAAATTAATAAAAAAATAAACATGGCACCAGCAATCAGAGCCCACCAGCAGAAAACTTTGTTGGTGGGCAGAAAAGCTTGTGGGCGAGGGATTCACTTCTGTGCTGTGATGTACGGCCCTGCAGCGAGCTCTTAAAGCTGCAGAGCACTAAATTGTAAAAAATGGCCTGGTCACTAGGGGGTGTAAGCCTGCGGTCCTCAAGTGATTAGGGGGGGGAGGCAGGGTGTCGAGGGCTGGGGTTAACAAATCACACCATACTCTAGCACCAGGCTGGTTTAGCCAGTAGCTTTGATAGCTCAGTAATTTGCTATGCCAAAATTCCTCTTCCTGGGTGAAGCTAATTGACATGCTGGGAGAGTTTAATGCTGGGAATACACCATACAATGTTCTGTTATGCTGGGTTTACACGATACGTTTTTTGCGTTCGATTCGGCGCGTGATTTATTAGCCATGCGATTTCTCTCCTTGATTCTCTCATCTTCCACTCGTTTTTCTTATCTTTTTTTCCATTGACTTCTATAA
>NC_090652.1:313558257-313708257 GCF_040937935.1 Hyperolius riggenbachi
CAAGCTTACCTCTCTGACGTCTTCTTCGGTCGTCCCTCAGCGCCTCCCACGATGCGGTCCAAGCGGCGGTCACCTGATTACAAACACTTCCTCCTTCCGGGTTGAAGGAGGAAGTGTTTGTAATCACGTGACGCGCTTAGAGCGCATCGTGGGAGGCGCCGAGGGACGACCGAAGAAGACGTCAGAGAGGTAAGCTTGACCCCCCCCCCCCCCCGCCCAGCCCACACAGCATTACTGGGAGATATCCGGATAGCAAAAATCCGGATATCTCCCGAAGCCGAATTTGAGCATCCCTACTTAGCACGTCTAAAGTCTTTAGACGTGCTAACCAGGGTGCTTAAGTAGGTTAGCACAGGATTTCTCAATCAGATCACGCGCAAAGTTTTGCGCGCAAAGTCCCATAGGCTTTAATGGGCACTTCGAGCGGAGCGCCCTGCGCTCTGTGCGCATAAAGTTTTGTGCGCGAAAAGCTGGTTTAGACGTGCTAAGGGGGTTTTCACAGGCATGCTAACAGTTAGCACCGCTTTGTGAATCAAGCCCTATATGTTTTGAATTATGTACAATGCTACAGAAGATGTGGGAGCTCTAAAAGTCAAACATTTTCTGTAGCACTTTACAGCGTACACAAAATAATGTCCCCTGACCCTTACATAGCGCTCAAAATCTTAAGTGTCTTTTTTCTTTCTTTTCTTTTTTTTATTTAATAAAACAAAATGTTTTATTTATTTTGTACAAGAAACTTACATATAACAAGAAAGAGAAAGACCAATACAAAGTGGTGTACACGTGAGAAGTGGAACGAAAATCATACAGGATTCCAAACATTTTTTACAAATAAATAACTGCAAAGTGGGGTGTGCATAATTATTCGGCCCCCTGAGTTAATACTTTGCAGAACCACCTTTTGCTGCAATTACAGCTGCCAGTCTTTTAGGGTATGTCTCTACCAGCTTTGCACATCTAGAGACTGAAATCCTTGCCCATTCTTCTTTGCAAAACAGCTCCAGCTCCGTCAGATTAGATGGGCAGCGTTTGTGAACAGCAGTTTTCAGATCTTGCCACAGATTCTCGATTGGATTTAGATCTGGACTTTGACTGGGCCATTCGAACACATGGATATGTTTTGTTTTAAACCATTCCATTGTTGCCCTGGCTTTATGTTTAGGGTCATTGTCCTGCTGGAAGGTGAACCTCCGCCCCAGTCTCAAGTCTTTTGCAGACTCCAAGAGGTTTTCTTCCAAGTTTGCCCTGTATTTGGCTCCATCCATCTTCCCATCAACTCTGACCAGCTTCCCTGTCCCTGCTGAAGAGATGCACCCCCGAGCATGATGCTGCCACCACCATATTTGACAGTGGGGATGGTGTATTCAGAGTGATGTGCAGCGTTAGTTTTCTGCCACACATAGCGTTTTGCATTTTGGCCAAAAAGTTCCATTTTGGTCTCATCTGACCAGAGCACCTTCTTCCACATGTTTGCTGTGTCCCCCACATGGCTTGTGGCAAACTGCAAACAGGACTTCTTATGCTTTCTGTTAACAATGCCTTTCTTCTTGCCACTCTTCCATAAAGGCCAACTTTGTACAGTGCACAACTAATAGTTGTCTTATGGACAGAGTCTCCCAACTGAGCTGTAGATCTCTGCAGCTCGTCCAGAGTCACCATGGGCCTCTTGACTGCATTTCTGATCAGCACTCTCCTTGTTTGGCCTGTGAGTTTAGGTCAGGGGCCAGGAACCTTTTTGGCTGAGAGAGCCATAAACACCACATATTTTAAAATGTACTGCCGTGAGAGCCATACAGTATGTTTCAAACTGGGACAGTAGGGATCACGTCCCTGTTTCCAAGGTGATGTGTATAGAGTTGCTCCGCCAGGCAGCGGATCTGTCAGACACGTCTTCAGCTTCTCTTGTATTTCAGCAACATCAGCAATTTCCCTGAGAGCCAGACAGGAGAAATACAGACTAACAGCTTGTACAATTAGCTAGCTGACTTGGGGGATGGTTCACTATGTAGGACGAGATCCCTGCACTTTTGCCCAATAGGCTGCCTGCCACTTGCATGTTACAGCAGTAGCGTGCCTACTTTGAAAATTTTACTTGCACTGCTGCGCTACTTGCAGTGTAGCTTAGTGAATCAACCCCTACTGATTTGTCTGTGAGCCAGATGTAGCCACCAAAAGAGCCACATCTGGCTCCCAAGCCATAGGTTCCCTACCCCTGGTTTAGGTGGACGGCCTTGTCTTGGTAGGTTTACAGTTGTGCCATACTCCTTTCATTTCTGAATGATCGCTTGAACAGTGCTCCGTGGGATGTTCAAGGCTTTGGAAATATTTTTGTAGCCTAAGCCTGCTTTAAATTTCTCAATAACTTTATCCCTGACCTGTCTTGTGTGTTCTTTGGACTTCATGGTGTTGTTGCTCCTAATATTCTCTTAGACAACCTCTGAGGCTCTCACAGAGCAGCTGTATTTGTGCTGACATTAGATTACACACAGGTGCACTCTATTTAGTCATTAGCACCCATCAGGCAATGTCTATCGGCAACTGACTGCACTCAGATCAAAGGGGGCTGAATACTTTTGCAAGCCACTTTAGTTACGCAACAACCACCCATAGTATGGTCCAAGTCTCTACTTTAGATTGTAAATTCTTTAGATCGTAACCTCACAGGGGCAGAGCTCTCTCACCCTTGTGTATCTTGGGATTTGTTACACATTTTGTTCATCATGTTACAAATGTCACTGTAATTTCTATGTCTACCAATTCTGTATTATGTAACAGTCTATATTTTGTGTTTTACCATTGTCTATTATGTACCCCATGCTAGTTTCTTAACTCTGTACAGCACCACTGAATATTTTGGCCCTTTAGAAACCAATAATAATACTGTAGGTCACAGTCCAATCTTTGACTATTAAAGAGAAACTCTGACCAAGAATTTAACTTTATCCCAATCAGTAGCGGATACCCCCCTTTTACATGAGAAATCTATTCCTTTTCACAAACCGCCCGCTCTGCATGGCTGATATTGCGGTGAAACCCCTCCCACAAGTAACTTAGGACTTGTACTCCTGGCAGTTTCCTGTCTGTGAACCTTGTTGCATTGTGGGAAATAGCTGTTTACAGCTGTTTCCAACTGCCAAAAAAGCAAGCAGCAGCTACTTCACCTGCCAACAGTAAAAATGTCACCATGTAATAAATGTCAGAATGTAAATCAGGGATTTAAAAGATTTTACAATGGGCAAACACTGACTAAATCATCTATACATAATTATTGTAAAAATGAAGCACTTTTTTTTTATGACATTTTCACTGGAGTTCCTCTTTAAGGTCTTTTGACAGGCAGTTACTGTACAGGGACAAAAAGGAATTGAAATATTGTGCTGCACTGGAGGTCTTGCGTTGGATTCTGCTTTTAGTGGAGCTTTGCAAACAACACTAGCTACCACCTTGAAGAAGCGGGGGTGGGGGGTCTAAATGGACAATTGGACAGTGCAGAAACAACCCAGAAGCACAATGAAGCCATCCGATCCCTGAAAGTCCGTGAAGTGAAACTAAGAGACTATAATCAATGCCTTTCGGCACCCCAGATCTTATGGTTTGATATAAGGCTGCATTTATTACACGCTCACGCTTCTACCCTCCATTTACACCTGCCAAATTGCATTGTATCTAGGGATAGCACCAATCACCCTTAACAGATCCTGGTTTGATTAGCTGGTGAGCGTTTAAAGAGAGACTGTGACCAAGAATTGAACTTCATCCCAATCAGTAGCCGATACCCCCTTTCCCAGGAGAAATATTTTCCTTTTCACAAATGGATCATCAGGGGGCGCTGTATGGCTGATATTGTGTTGAAACCCCTCCTACAGTGTGATGTCAGGACCATAGTGCTGACATCACACCGTGGGAGCCTTGTTGCATTGTGGGAAATAACAGCTGTTTCCAACTGCAAAAAAAGCAAGCAGCATCTCCTTCCACTGACATCACCTGCCAGCAGTAAATATGTCACCATGTGATAAATGTCAGAATGTAAATCAGGGAGAGGAAAGATTTTACAATGGGCAAACCGTGACTAAATCATTTATACATAATTATTGTAAAAATAAAACAGTTTTGTTCATTCGGTTGTCACTGGAGTTCCTCTTTAACAAACTATCCACAATGTCTGTGTTCAATTAACCCATTCGTGTTCCGTCGTTTTCACTTGAGAAATGTTCACCTCCCATTCATTAGCCTATAACTTTATCACTACTTATCACAATGAACTGATCTATATCTTGTTTTTTCCGCCACCAATTAGGCTTTCTTTGGGGGGTACATTTTGCGAAGAGCCACTTTACTGCAAATGCATTTTAACAGGAAGAATAAGAAAAAACGGAAAAAATCATTATTTCTCAGTTTTCAGCCATTATAGTTTTAAAATAATACATGCCTCCATAATTAAAACTCACGTATTGTATTTGCCCATATGTCCCGGTTATTACACTGTTAAAATTATGTCCCTATCACAATGCATGGCGACAATATATTATTTGGAAATAAAGGTGCATTTTTTCCGTTTCGCATCTATCACTATTTACAAGTTTAAAATAAAAAATATATAGAAATATATCATCTTTACATTGATATTTAAAAAGTTTAGACCCTTAGGTAAATATTTACATGTTTGTTTGTTTTTTAATTGTAATTTTTTTTTTATTTTATATTAAACATTTTATATGGGTAGTTTTGGGAGGGTGGGATGTAAACAATAGGTTTATAATGTAAATGTGTGTTGATTTTTATTTTTTTTACTTTTAGTTGTAGTATTACTTTTTGGCCACAAGATGGCGGCCATGAGTTTGTTTACATGACGTCACTCTAAGCGTAACATATGCTCAGAGGGACGCATGGGGGTGGTAACAGCCAGAAAAGGCGCAGCTTCCGAGAGAAGCTGTCGCTTTTTCAGCAGGGGAGAGGAATCCGTGATCGGGCACCATAGCCCGATTCACTGATTGCCTAGCTAACGAACCGCGGGCCGGGAGCGCGCGATCGGCCGCGGGAGCACGCATGGTTCCTGGACGTAGTTTCTACGTCCAGGAACCAAAATAGGTTAAGCTCACAAGAATAATTCTCTCAGAATCTGCCATTTACTTTATTAACCCTTTTGGGACCGGATGCCTAACCCCCCCCCCCCCCTTAAGGACCAGTCGTTTTGCATGGGGGGTGGGGTCCAGGAAGCCGGATCCCTGTTAGGGCTTGCTGGGCATGGTGTCCAAGTGTGGCCAGGTGTCCCCTTTGTAGCTGGCATCCTTTACTCAACTTCCAGGCTCCAGCGATGAGCCGCTGCGGACCCCTCCGCTCTCTCCCCGGCATCCCCGCTCGTACTGCCGCTAAATCCCGGGTCACAGCTTGATGACGTCATCAATCCGCAACCCAGGAACTTACATCACAGGGAGCAGGGATGCTGGCCAGAGCGGAGGGTAGCGCCGATCGCCATGGAACGGCAGGAAGGTGAGTGGATCCTCTTCTTTCCCCCCCTACCGCCGCAGTTCTTATGGAGATCACTACGATTCGCCCACGAATCACGTAGTGATCACATGACCAGGTGCCATACACGATAGCTCTTGGTCACTGAGGGGAGATGTCAGCTGTCATATGACAGCTTAATCTCCCCTCTCGGGTGCGCACGATCGTGTCGGAGCGAAAACGGCGGGCCGCGTAAATCCTACGCTGCATCAGGCTATAACAGCCACAAGTGCGGCGTAGGATTTAATATAGGCGGCCCCCAAAAGGTTAAACCAGATTCTGACAGAGCCATTCTGATTTCCAGTACACTGTTGCCTGAACCCTCATGCATTGTAAAGGACAACTTAAGTGAGAACAACATGGTATCAGTTGTCTTAAAAGCTCATCTGAGATACATGTACTGTCCTGCTATCCACCAGGGAGTGGCAGTGACAGCAGGAGGCTCCCCACTGTACATAAGAACAGATCTACAGGCCAAATAATTCTTCCGTAGAGGATTGCTTTTCTCCCACATCTTGACTAGGTGCAGAAGCCACACGAAGACTATAGAATCACCAGTCCTGTCAGCAGAAATGACCATTCCCGAATGGCAAAATGTATGACCTCTGTAGAAGCATTTAGGGTTTGAGATAACCAATCACATTATAGAAGGTAGTTAGAGCAAATTCTGGAAGAAACTCTCAGGATTTCAAACACAGTTTTTGGAGATGAAAAGTCGAGTGATACCTTGAACACCTTGATCTGGCAGCTTGCTGAGTGTACATGTTCCGTATAGTCTGCATTGTCCACCTGCTTAAATGTGTCAATCTGAATCCGAAAAGGAACGCCCTTCTCCCCTCCATGTTTTCGAGGAGTGAATTCAGTGCTGATGCAGTGCACCTATGCATACAAGAAGAAACATCAATTAAAAACATGCGTACACGTTGTACCATCAGACATGGCATGTTCAGAGATGCCGCATTCTTATTGCATTTATTTTACACGGTGTGATGAAAGCAGAGATCCTCCGCCAGGGGAGAGATGGTCGAGGAGATTGTTCATTTGGATGCAGGTGGAATAAAATTACATTGTAAAGAAAGCTTCAAATTGGGCCAGTGAAATGTACATCCTGAAAACCTGGATTGGCCCAAATGATTGGCCAAGCATGAGGGCCAACAGACTTCGAATATTAGAAATATATTGTTTAGGTAAGCTCTCACATTACATGGAGGTTATAAAATTGGCAAATCAAAATTGTATGTGTATACCAGGCTTAAAAACTATCAGATGGCGGGCAGGTAAATCATGTGTGACCACTAGACACCCAAAGCAGAAAGAACAGGTGCCAAACTACATTTCATACAATCCTTGCATTAACCTCCCTGGCGGTAATATAGGATACCAATAACAAAAGACATGAGAGGTATATGAAGCCTGCCATATTTCCATTTAAACCATGCCAGTTGCCTGGCTGTCCTGCTGATCTCTTTGTCTGCAGTAGTGTCTACATCACACACCTGAACTAAGCAAGTGGCTAATCCTGTCACACTTCAGTCAGAGCACCTGATCTGCTGCATGCTTGTTCAGGAGCTATGGCTAAAAGTATTAGAGGCAGGATCAGCATTACTGCCAGGCAACTGGTTTTGCTTAAAAGGAAATATGGCTGCCTCCAAATCCCTCTTGCATCCGTTTTCCTTTAAAGCAGACCTGAACTGAGAGCTCCCATTCTGCTATAAAAAGATACAAGACAGCATAACAACCTTTAACCTTCCTGGCAGTATGAGTATTTCTGGATTTCAGGTTCTAACATTGTTGCCATTTTCCACATGCTTTTAGACCCTAAAATTGGGTGTGGGGGAGAAATCACACCGCAGATAGAGCTGCAGAAGCCCCTGCACTTACTCACCTCCCTGGGATCCAGCACTGCAATTCTCCCTCCATCCTACGGGTGGTGCTGTAACCCTATGGTGAGATCAATGGCTGTCATCATGATAACAGACGGCAATCTAGCCAGAGGGACCCAGAGCTTCCGAGGACGGGAAGGAGAATGGCTGCCAGCGTCTGGATCCCAGGGGAGTGGAGTTACAAAGCCCGTTGCTTGCTATACTCTGCATTAACCTCCCGGCGGCTACCACGAGTAAGGCTCGGCGTTATCGCTCTGAGCTGCGGATTTGCGGCCCGAGCCGGACTCTGGGTTAACAGAGTTCATAAAAATCTTCCAATAAATCTGAAGTGTGTCCTCTTCCTGTTTTCATGGAAGCATGTTTACAATTTACTGTATATACTCGCGTATAAACCTAATTTTTCAGCACAAGAAAGGTGCTGAAAAGTTACCCCCTCGGCTTATATGCGAGTCAGTGCAGCAGAACGGATGGTGGAGCACGTTTTGTGACTGGCAGAGGCTCCCTGCTGTGTCTGTGCCCCCCATCCCCTGCAACAAGGTGTGCAGAGTGCACTGCTCAAGACTACCTGTGTCCCCTGGCTTGTGGAGCAGAGCGTGCCAGCAACGTGTCAGCGGTGCAATGATCAGGGATTCTTCCGGGGTGGCATTCTCTGACTCATATCTATGACCCCATCTAGCGGGGCCTTGAGACACAGCTGTATCATCCTTGTGGCACATCTGGCTATGGGGAGGGGGGCTAACTTGTACTGGGGGCACATCTGGCTACTGTAGAGTGGGCTATACTGAGGAGTGGGCTTACAAGCGAGTCAATCACTTTTTCCTGGTTTCTGAGGAAAAAGTGGGTACCTCGGCTTATACACGGCTCGGCTGATAGAGTATATACGGTACCTCATACGTTTATTTTTGCTTCAGATTTGCTTTACATACACCCATAATTATAAAAACCAAAGAAAGGACAATGACCGTAAATGTTAATAGTATTTCCAGTTTAACATTGTAGTCCTCCCGCAATGTTTCTGTGCAGAGACCGGAGTATGGAGGCCACTGCTTGCTGAGAAATGCTTAACCAGCTGACAGACACCACAAGGCTGCAATACCTGAATAAAAGCAGATGTTCGCTTGGATGGGTCCCACAAGAATTCCACAGTATTCAGCTGTGTTGGGCTGGCTCTGGCATCCAAAATTCCAACAGACAAGGGAATATCTGTAAAAAACAACCTTTTCAGTGCTAAACAGTGCCCAAAAGAGGAAAGCTGAGAGCATTTTACATCGCTTTAAAACAAACTGGACTTTTAACAAAAATTACTGGTGTGAAATTCTTCCATGGAAGAGGTCATTCTGGAATTCTGAGGCTGCGTGCCCAGCAAGCCACTGGCTTTGGAAGAGGCTCTTGCCTGGTCATGTCACATGGCAGATTTCATCTGGTGCTTCCTATAGGGTTTTGTTTTCTGCCCAATTTTCCTCGAGTAAACTTTTTCACCAGGGGCGTAGCAATAGGTGGTGCAGAGGTTGCGACCGCATCGGGTCCCTTATGCCAGAGGGACCCCAAAGGGCCCCCCATCAACTACAGTATTAGCCCTCTATTGGTCCTGTTCTCATAATAATCACTTCTATAGATACTTTGAATAGTGGTGATCATTAAACTGTTCCCCATCCCCTTCTTGCACCTCTGACACTGTAGTTGCCATTGGCAGGTTTTGGTGAGCCGTATCAATTGTTATGTATAGCGTGCTTGGGGGCCCCATTGTAAAACTTGCATCAGGGTCCACAGCTCCTTAGCTACGCCACTGTTTGTCACTAATGTTTGCCAATTTTATTTTATTAATTAATTATACCTTTAATGGACAAGGGCCGATGCAGAATAACGGAAGACCACTAATCTGTTACAAATTCAAGCAGACAATTGTTTTAAAGCAGTTTTAGCAGTGGCAGGATAGTGTACTGGTTAAAGGTTCTGCCTCTGACACAGGAGACCAGGGTTCACATCTCAGCTCTTCCTGTTCAGTAAGCCAGCACCTATCCAGTAAGGAGACCTTAGGCAAGTCTCCATTACACTGCTAATATTAATAGAGCGCCCCCTAGTGGCTGCCAGGAGAAAAGCGTGATCTAAATGTTATTGGTCTTGAAACTACAAGGATTACATTTAACTGTCACATCAACAGGTTAAAAGTAGACTTGCTATATTCAATAAACAAGCTTTCTCTATAAATATAATACAGGTAGTCCCGGTTAACGAACAAGATAGTAGGTTTGTTCTTAAACTGAATACATTCTTAAGTCGGAACACTGTGCCATCTCTGTCCTCTGTACCTCCTCCGTACCTACAATGTCCCCTCTGTGTCTGCGTCATGCCGGCTGCTACACGTCATCACAGCGGCCGGCATGACAGTACTGCGCATGCGCGGTTTAGAGTTAGAAAACCGCACATGCGCAGCACTTTCACGCCGGCCGCCATGAGGATGACGAGTGTCACCAATAAGGAAGTGTCAGCCTGACACTCGGCCCGGGTGTCCCATTTTTGTTTCCAGTGTCTGTTTACTCCAGGTTGCCAAGACACCCCCACTACTCCACATTGTTGGCAAGCATTTTAAATGTGTTATTGAGAAGCCCTGGGTGCAAACAAATTGTGTGTGTGCGTGTGTGTGTGTGTGTGTGTGTGTGGGTGGGTGGGAGGGGGGGGGGGTGGTGTTAGGTCCAGTTCAGTCACTGCCACAGCCGTTCCTTTTTCCCCCCTGGGGGTCAAGTCCAGGTACCTCCCACAGTCCTTCCTCTCCCCCCCCCAGGGGGTGTCAAGTTCAGCCACTCCCACAGTCCTTTTCCCCCCTGGGGGAGGGGTTATGTCCAGTCCCTCCCACAGCTCTGTCCCCCTTCCCCCCGGTTGCAGACAGTTTCTTGGACTGACCTATGTCAAGGATGCGATCCCCCGGGCGGCTCCAGCGCCAGCCTTCGAGCTGCTGGTGCTCTGTATACTGCAAGCGGCGGTCGTGGAAAACCACTCTCAAAATACTCTGAAGAACAAGTCAAAACAAGAAAGGATAAGTGCCATTTCCTGCAGCATTACATTACTGCATGGAACGTTCTGCCTAAGTCAGCTGATGAGGTCTATGGAAATACCTTGAGAAATTTGGTATTCGGTTCTGGGTACTCTCCCAATTTTCTGTTCTCAAGGAGGCGGATTTCGTAAGACTGCCCTGTAACAAAGGAGGAGAACGAATAAGAAATCTTGGCTCAGGCATCCTTAGAAAGCTACTGATGCATATCTACTTTCTAGGATGCATTTCCTGAAATGTCACAGCTGTTTAGATTACATAGTAAAGAAAACAAGAGTAACGTTACAGACAGCTAAGTAGCAAAACATAATATTAAAAAAAAAAAAAATCATCTAACACAACGACTCTGGAGTAAAGTTTCATGCAGACGTTGAGGACACAGAACACTCCTTGGCACAGTCGCGACACAGGCGAAACCCAACGCCAACTGTCATTCTCACAAGACACACGACGGCCAGCCACATCAGCAACTTAGAGGACTACAGCCACACCCCCATCCATCCCCCCCAATTATTAACACTTTCATAAGGACCCATCTCACTCTCAGACCTTTCATACAATTTCAATACACTTCCGTCCCTCCAAACATCAGCACACAAGAAAACATCTTAACTCAAAGACAGATAGGGAAATAAAAAAATTAGTGTGAATCGCATCAGACAACAGAAGATGCAATTGTTCTCAAAGGAAAAAAAAATAAAATAAAAAAATAAAAGGCAACTTACCCAGCATGCACCATGGATTTGTAAACATTATACAGTGTATACACACACTGACGTATGAGGGAGGATTGGTGATCAGTAAAATGGATACAGACTTATGAGGGTTAGTGCAGTGAATGAGAAATGGATTATTTTTCTCACTCTGCCATTTCCTAACAGGGGGGGGGGGAAGAGTTCGAGACATTCGTCTTGTCTACAGGTAACAAACCAGTTGGGGGCTGGGCATGTTCCGGAAATATGGTGCAGTTTGTTAGGATTCTCTCATGTAGGACCCTTTGGAAAGACTAACCCTCATTTTGTTTTCTTTGGGTATATTTGGAAGTGCCCATGAAAAACACACCCATCTGGCCACAAAGTACAAACTGAAAAAACTCCAAGCAGAATTGATTGAAATTGACTTTTTACCACCATGCTCTTAAAGAGGCCCTGTAGTGACATATAGTAGCATGCAGTAAATTCTTCAGGATATCCACTTACGGTAATTTTCCTGGTTTCAGCATCAGAAATACTTCCTATATCTATATTCTACAGTATATTGAATTTAGCCCTGCCCTCCCAGTGACTGTTGCAGCCTAGGCTGCTTAGCGATGCAGAAATTTGTTCCCAGAGCATTGTGGGAGACCAAGTATATTTTTGTACTGGCACTCAAATTAACATTGTGTTAACATTGTGCAGAGCTGCACCTGGCAGCAGTAAAGATGGCACCACCTGTAATTAATGTCAGAATATAAATGAGGGTGAGGAAAGATTTTAAAATGGGCATAACACTAACTAAATTTATAAATCAATATTGTAAAAAATAAGCAATTTTATTCACTTTTACAGTTCTGTTTAAGAATCCTTGTAGGGGTGATGAATCTTGCAACACAGCTAAATAGAGTGATTAAATACAGGAAGAGTGTGCAACAAAAAGGATGTAGCACTACACAAAACATATGTCCTGCTCTACCTCTAGGTTATGCTATACTGCTACAAGACGGCACAAAATTGTGTCCTGGGAACTGTCCAAGATTCAATTGCCTCAAACTGGTGAGGCCCAGCCTAACCTCTTCTCCTTCCTTTAAACTCACTTATGTAGCACCCTCTTTTCCTAAACTTAGATTGGCAAATACCAAGCCAATTTAGACTGTGTTCAGTCCTTCAAAAGGAGATATTTCAGGAAGCTATACCAGTCAAATTAAAATTAGGATTCAGGTGACTCATTTCTTCAAGAAATGTGTTTTAGACAGAGGTAACCAAAGACCCGGAGTTCTGCCTTAAAAAAAAATAAATAAATAAATAAATAAAAAAAAAAAATGATAACTATCCATAAATCAACTACTTAAAAAAATAATTAACCTGTACTGAAAACAAAATGCCCTTCTCATATCGGTGGTCTGCCTTACTTTTTATGAAAGCAACTACAAAAAAACCAAAACTACATCTGGGCTCCCAATCATGTGATTATGCCTAAAAGATCGTGCCTACCAAGATGCACACTGGGAGATGAGGATCTGTAGAGGCTGCATGTAGCCACTCCCACTTCCTGCCCCTCTATAATCTCTGCACACAAGGAAACTTTCTTCCAAAGCAGTGTTCAAATTAAAAAGACTGAATGTATATATATTTTATGTTAAAATTGATGAATACAGTTAATGGAATAGGCTGAATAGAATGATCAGTATTGACTAAACAGGGCCTTATGTAAACTTAATTGTGCTTTAAGAGGATTCTCAAAAGCTAAAGGACAGTTTAAAGGAGAACTGTAGAGAGTGGTGTATGGAGGCTGCCATATTCATTTCCAATTAAGCTATACCAGTTACCTGGCTATCCTGCTGATCCTCTGCCTCTAATACTTTCAGCCATAGACCCTGAACAAGCATGCAGCAGATCAGGTGTTTCTGACAACTTTGACAGATATGACAAGATTAGCTGCATGCTTGTTTCTGGTGCGATTCAGCCACTACTTCAGCCAAATAGATCAGCAGGACAGCCAGGCAACTGGTATTGCTTAAAAGGAAATAAATATGGCCGCCTCCATATACCTCTCACTACAGTTCTCCTTTAAGCTATGGATATGAAGGTCACAGAGGTGGTATGAGCAGTATTGTAGGAAACCACGCCATTCTGAAGGGTGCAGCTACAGTTGGCAGGAGCCGTCCCGGGAACAGATTCAGCGAAGCATGATGGGCTACACGTGCCACCCCCTGGCACAGGCTACCGTGTCTTATTTTCTTGCAAAAACAAACAGAGCCTCGGGAGCAGAGTGTTCCAGGTTACAGGCTATTCCACCCATCAGTGGCAAAGTGGTTTGCCTATAAAGCAGATCTTGCCTAGTAATTAAGCTGGCACTGTGTAATTACTTTGTTTCCAGGTCAGCAGCCAGTTCCTGTGCCAACTGCTGCAGAGTCTGTGGGAAAGGAAGCGTATGCTGCAGGAGCTCACCTGGGTAGGTCAGGCCACTGCAAGCATAAAACGCTATCCACTATTCAAACACCATCTACAAGCTGCTTAGCAACATGTGAGTGTCCTTTGTACCAACTGGCTAGGGATGGGACAGAGTGATAGAAACGCCTACCAGCCTGCCAAATGGCAATTCCTCATGCATCCTCCAATGTACAAGCAGCATCTGATCTTTCCCTCTTCAATGAACAAGGTGGGCGGAGTTGGCAATTCTGGTCATTGAAATAAAGAGGTATAAGATTTGTTCATTCTTGTGCACGATTGATTGAAATGCTTTGTTTGTATGAATCTAGAAGGATTTTAAGAGATGGAATAGGTTAGGAAGCACTCCGGAGTTCCACCGATGAGGTCACGCTGTGGCTTCTGTCCAATCCTGGTTTCTGGGGGCGTGTCATTGCAGTGGCCCAGCCTCCCGTACTGACATCACTGCCTCTCTCTCTCTACATTGCTGAATGGACTGGAAATACAGCTGGCCACGGACTTTCCAGAGCAGCAGCAGGGCCTGGGTTTGGCAGTGGGGCGCAGTACTGTGGCAGCCCTAGCTGCTCTTATTAGTCTAGGGAGTTGGGGGGTGGAAGGGAAGGTTTTGCATTATTACATTAAGCTGTGGGGAATAAATATTGGTACTGATCATGGATAGGTCTTGTAAACGGGTAAACAATGGGGAGAAGGGGATCCTGGAGAACTGGAGAGTTCAGCAAGCTTCAATGCCTTGTTTAGCAGACCGTCTGAGAGATCATGAAATGTTGGCTGACAGATCTGCATTGGTGTATATTTTATCATCTTAACTATGCAGTTATGTTGCAGGGGAAAGAGGGAGAGAAGGGAGACACAGAGGTAGGGAGGAAAAATAATAATGGGAAACTGCCCATACAGAGTAAGTGTTGAAAGTGTTCCAGCACTGGGAACAGGACTGGTCAGAGACTACAGACACTCAAAGATGCTCACAATCTCACACAGCACAACTAACACCTCCTTCAGTGAACTAGTGTCTGAAGCACTCAGTGACGCTGGGGTCGATCAAGTTCATTTCCAATACACTCAGTCAGGGGGTTAAACCGGCCATGCAAGGCCTACCAGCAGCAACTAAAGCTCTATTTCTGGAAATGGTCATATTTTCGTTTTTACAACTGTGGAAAAGTGTTAGCAACTTTTATGGATTTTTATTGCCATACATTAGGGCTGGTGTTAAACTACAGATCCTATCCACAAAGGCTCAGTCTCCAGTAAAGTCAGTTTAAACAACTGAATGTCTGTTTTCAGGCTTTTAAAGAGTAACTGTCAGGCTGCAAAAGCTAATTTAAACCTCTATTCTCCTGTGTTAAACAGTTTAGAAGGAAGCCAAAAAGGCAATACTGAAGTTAAAAATCTCTCTTACTTTTGATGTGTGCTGAACAGCAAGGCTGTTATTCCCAAGCTCTTAAAAGTACGAGAGGCCGCATAACATACTGCAAAGCATTCTGGGGCTGCTTCTTCCCACCTTAGGTCCTCCCCTCGGCTGCTAGTGAGAAGTTACAGGCTCAAGTTACAGCAGCTTGTAACTCAGCCCAGCTCACAGCACTGAAAAATCACGGCATATGTTTGGCTCCGTTCACATTACAAACGCGGACGGGCACGCACGCGGAACGCAACGCGTACGAACGCACGCCATCCGCATTTGTATGCGTTGCGTGGCTGATCCCATCACTGAAAAGTGAATGGGACAGCCATGCGTTTTGGCAAAAAATGCGTGCAGCATGCGTTCCCGGACCGCACAGGTCCGGAACGCATGCAGTGTGAACATCAGACATTGCACTTTATACAATGTCTGATGTCGTGCGTTTCAGCCACCTGCACGTGTTTCCAAAACGCGGCTGGAAACGCGTGCAGTGTGAACGGGGCCTTACTCTCCTCTGCCTGATTGAATATGCATTGCCTGCCCCCCACTATAGAAAGTGCATTGTCTCAGCATGAGAAATATTGGCCAATCAGAGAGGAACAGAGGTGTGGGAGGGGAAAACAGGAGGTAAAGATCAGGCTGCATTAGTTAAGTCGGAAGGGAAAGTAGAGAAGCAAAAAAAGGACAACCCAACATGCCCTGCAACTTCCTTTGTGTGGCAATGTACCAAATAAAAAAGTCAGGTAAACAGGGGAATGATCAGAAAAGTATTAATGATTTTAACTTTTGGGTTGCCTGGTTAGCGTCCCTATTACTTGTTTACCAGATACAACTAAAGAATTGATTTTTGATTTTATGCAGATGGTTACACTTTAAGACTATGGCATTCAGATGGGGGTGAAAAGTAAGTAATGCCCGTCACCACACCTCAACGGCGCACACTATTTGCAGACCTCCCTTTTGGAGGGATGGGGCTGTTGGGAATATCATTATATATAATTTTAGCAATTTACTGCTCAGATCACTTTAATTCTGCATGGAAGCCAGAGACATTAGAATGCCTTCGGCCACCTCTAAGGCAGAAATAAAATAGAGATTCTAGGATTCTAATGTTTTATGGTTTGCCGTCTGTCACGCTTGGAGAGATTTCCTAACCAAATTACTCCTCCAGACAGGAAGTCATGGGAAAAAAAACTGTTCCTGGTGGAGACACTAGAAAGCAAAATATGCAGTTGCAACACTTAACCACATTATCAAAAGCTAAAGTACTGTTCCAGAAATTGAGCTTTATAAAAAGACATTCCGGGCCGTTCCCTGGGAATATGTTTTACACCACAGCAAGACTTTCACCACTACAGCGGGATACAAGAGAACAAGCGTTCTGCACCACAGTCACACGTTACCACTGTGCGGCCCATCCACCAGCATTCCCAGGGTGCAAACATGCCACTGACCTTGTGTGCCCTAACGGTGGCCAATAGCTGAACGGATGGAATAGCAGGCTCTCTATGGGGTGAGGCAGGCATAGCTAATCAATCGTACACACACCAAGCATTGCACGCTCATGTGACAGGGAGATTACTTTTAAGCTGTTTCAAAATCATCACACTGTGTCTTGTGATTTTTGCAGCCCGATTTTTGCATCGGCCTCTGTATTCAGACAAGACGCAGCAATCTGAGCAAACTTCAGCTTTCTTACCACAACTATTTAATAGGAGGTCAAATGGGCCAGATATATAGACTGCGGCCATGACAAGGCCTAGTCGTTTGCAGAAAACTGCTCAGATTGCTGTGTGTGGTCACCGGGCCAAGCATTAGCTGCACCTCCCGGGCCCACCTTGTCCCCGGCACAGCCCGATGAGCAGCTGCAATGGACTGCTAAAGATAAAAGCAGCATTCATACGTGTCCATGTGTGTTTTCTGTGCAGAAAAACGCAGTTACACTGAGAACAGAAAAACACACAGAAAGACAGGTGTGTATGCTGCCTAATGCTGGGAACACACGATGCAAGTTCCGGTCCGCTTGACGGGAATCGGACGATGATTTCTGACCGGTCTAATCTGTTTCTGATCGATAAAGGGTTCGATTTTGCTACGTTATAATTGGAAAAATTGATTCCTTTATCAAATCGGGAGTGGTTGGAGATGTACACACAATACAAATTCCTGTCAGAT
This sequence comes from Hyperolius riggenbachi, assembly GCF_040937935.1. Lineage (NCBI taxonomy): Eukaryota > Metazoa > Chordata > Amphibia > Anura > Hyperoliidae > Hyperolius > Hyperolius riggenbachi. Next base: position 313,575,415 of record NC_090652.1, read on the forward strand.
TACCAGTCCATCGGATGGGAAACTGCATTAATTTTATACTCCCAAAACTAAAATTTAAGTAACTATGCTTAGTTACAAGAAAGAACATTTGACACCATTCCCACAGATTTCCCATGTGTAAAAACGTTTATTTTCACTGGAGAGCTGGAGTACCTTGCTCATCTCTGGTCAACAGAATATGTAATCATTGCTGGCTGAAGCTCTCTGAGGCATGGGTCTTCATTCTGCCCTCCTCCTCCTCTGCTGAAGTGACTCAGCAGTTGCTAGAACAATGTGTCAGTTCAGCAGAGGGAGGGGGAAGAGTGAAGACACATTCCTCAGAGCTTCAGCTGGCAATGTTTACATTTCCCTTTGCCGATGGCTAGAGATTAGCAAGCTTCTATTTCTCTATGCAGTAAAAATAAATGGTTTTACTGACTGGGAATACTTAGGAAAGCTTTCAAATGTTCTTTTATGTAACAGAATAGTTATTCAAATTTTAGTAGTTTAATCACACACTTTAAGGTTTACCAATACCTCAGGAACAGTGTTCCAAACAGGGGTGTCTACTGTGTTGAACGGATCAGGTTTTCCACTTTCTCATGTTTGAGAGGGACTTCAGTGGACAAATGTTCCTGGAGGTTTTCAGAATTTTTCAGTCTTTTCCATCCTCCAAAATAGGAAATCAACTGAAAACCAACAGAGTTTCAAAATTTCCTGTTAAAAAGATTGTGGTGGGATAGAAAACATGTGGAAATGAAAATCTTGCCGCTGAAATCCCCGGCAGGCATGAGAAACCGGTTTGGTGGGTGCTGGGAAGTTAAAACCACCTAACATTCAAACGTCCACTTGTGACCATCGCATCCAAGCAAACCATCATTCATAGACCGACAGACATCTCATGATCACAAACTAGGCAGCCACACAAAACACATTAAAGAAAAATAATAAAAAGTTACAGTTCTGATTTACTCCTGGGGTTGCTCTGGATCCCTAGATACTTTTGGACGAGCAGATCTATGACAACAAAACGTGCCCTCCTCCTGATTATTCCACAATGCAATAGGTAGAGGGAGAAAAGTGAAATAGATACCTGTGAGAAGGGAGTAATTTTAGCATCACCTCCATTTGGTGTACATCAGGATTTTCTCTACCCACCCACCTACAAAAGGTAGTAGGATGCAGGTTTCTGAGAATCATTCAAGCAGGCCAATTCTTTGCCCAGAACAAACGTTTCTCCACAGGGAAACAGGTGAAAGAAAACAGGTCAGAACTGGGAAAACAAAACACTCCCTCAGATTTGCAAACACAACTAGACAAAAATAATAGAGAAGTGAGGACGATGGAGATGGTGTCCTGTGGAGAGACGGCGGGGTGAGAACATACATTGCACTGGATCCCCAGAAATGACTGGTCTAATAGCAAAAAGGAACTGCCGTTGGGCTTACAACTGTTTCTTCAGCGTCCTTCAATTTGTCTGAATTCATCACTGGGAGTAGCCCATTCAGTGCCACAGATTTAGCTTTTTTGGTTTAAAGAAAAAAAAAATATGAGAAAAAACAAAACAAAAAACAAATGTCAGCCAACCAAAACCAGATATGAAAATGAAAGAGTGTTTTCTGCTTTAAAGAGAACCAGAGACTATGCACCCTCATGTATTTTATCATATATATCAGTGGGAACGTGACAGTAAACACCTACCCTGCTTTCGGTTTCATTCTTCTCTGCTAAATCTGCCTGTTATCAGCACTGATAAGAATCCCCGACTGAGCATTCAGTCTAGCTTTCCCCGGAATGATTATAGCTAAGTCAGTCTTCTGTGATGTCTTTTCAAGCCCAAGCCTGCCCCCCTGTGGCTCTGCTTTGCTGCTTCGAGGATAAATAGCAGCACAGCAGAGCCACAAGGGGGCAGAATTTGGCTTGAAAAGACATCACAGAAGACTGACTCAGCTATAATCATTCTGGGAAAAGCTAGACTGAGGGTCAGTCAGGGATTCTTATCAGTGCTGATAACAGGCAGATTTAGCAGAGAAGAATGAAACCGAGAGCAGGGTAGGTGTTTACTGTCATGTTCTCACTAATATATATAGTCAAATACATGAGGGTGCATAGTCTCTGGTTCTCTTTAATGCAAAGCCTGTACACTAGTCCTACAGCTGCTGATCAGTTGGGATCCTATATGAGTGAGTATCACTAAGTTTCAATTATCATCCAGAAGGGTTTTATGGTATCTTGATATTTTGTCAGTGTCATCGGTCCCTGAGTACATGATGTTGAAAAAAAATCAGCTCATTGTATCCCTTATTTCTTTTATAGATTGTGCCAGAAGTGACTAAAGTGTGAGATGGAAAAAATTGAGGCTCACAGCGTGATCAAATTCCTGCATATGGAGGGTTCTCGTTCCCGCTGTGTTTGTTTCTGTAAAAGGGTTAGCGAACATGGAACTCAGAGTGCAGACACCTTAGAAGTGCGCAGTTTGTCACAAATCGTTTTCCACACACTGCCATAGCTGAGGCCAGTTTCATTCGTGATCATTTGGATAGTTGTTCATCTGTCTTTCAGGATAAAAGCATTCCACTTTCTACACTGTGGTCGCATCGTCCATCATTGATGGTCTTCTGGGACTTGGCTCTTCCGTGAGGTAAGTGTCCACTTTGGAAATTCCTTTTCCACCTCACAATATTTACATAGGATGGGCAATTCTTTCTATAAACTGCCCTTATCGTCATGAATTTGTGGGCACTATTACCCTTCAAAATGCAGGAAATTATTCAGGCTGCAAGCCACACTTTTTTTTTTTCAGATGGTGTGATAAGTGATACAAGGAGATGATTTTCTCAACATCAAGATACCATAATAACTTCTGGGTGAGAATTAAAAAAACTTTACAATACCCCCTCATCCTTGGAACCCCAATGGACAAACTGGTTGGGGAAAAAAAAAGTCAACTAGTTTTGGAAGCTGCTTGGCTAACCAGCCAATCTCAGCCAGTCCTCAAAAAAAATAAAAATAAATATAGTCCAACCATATTATCAACACTGGGGTAGAAAGCCAAGCAGTCTCCGCAGTGAGACAAAGTCTTCTTTTAATACGTCCAGCTAATCACCGGGGTGACAAGCATAGGAACTTCCACAGAACTGCAGCACAAGGACATGTGAACAGGGTTACTTATTTCAAGGTCAAGCTGGAAAACCACGCATAGTGGAGTGAACTAATTTTGCAAATTGTACAAAATCAGCTTTTTGAACATCTCCACGGTCCACAGTTTGGATGTCTTTCGGAAATATTTTGGGAGTATGCCCATTAATGTGTTGTGTTTGTTTTTTGTTAAAATTTGATGAAATGTGCTTGGGTCTAACCCTGAAGAAACTATATACTGTCAAGATTGTGCAATAAAGTTGGTTGACATAAACAAGCTCAGGCAGCCAAGGACCTCCAGCTGTTCTGGCAAGACTGTTCGGTGTTATGTAGGCCCACAACAGCTGGAGACCCTTCAATCGTACAGCCTGCTATAGACAGTCATTGCTGGGGATGAAGATCTGCAGAACCTATATAAAACCGTTACTAAGACTCACCAGGGAGCATCAGGCCTCATGTATTAAAGGATCTGCAAGAATAATCAGTTGACTATATCGGCCAATCAGCCATGCAAACCAACCAGGAACTTTATCCAGGAGTCTGAAGTCAACAGCGTTATTCCCGACTCTTTGATAAATGAGACCCCTTATGACTAACAAATCCGCACATTGGTAATGACAAAACAAGACATGGGCAGAGTGGTGATCAGATACTTTGTTGCAGGGGTCTCAAACTCGCGGGCCATTTGCGGCCCTCGATACAATATTTTGTGGCCCTCGCCGGCAAAAGCTTCCTTATAGTTCGCTTCAATGCTCCCAAGTAATCCGCCGCATCCACGCCGCTAAACGATCCAAATCGCCCGGGGGGCAATCCGCTGGCATTTCCTGGAAGGGGCAGAGCTTTTAGCTTCAGCTCCGCCCCTCCTGACGTCAATCGCCGCACGGATCGCCGCCTCTCCCCGCCCCTCTCTGTGAAGGAAGAGTGAGAGGGGCGGGCAGAGGCGGCGATGCACCGCGATTGTGAAATTCCTTATGCGGCCCAGCCTCATCCTGACTTTGCCTCCTGCGGCCCCCAGGAAATTGAGTTTGAGACCTCTGGGTCTTCAAGGCAGAGTTCATGAATCGATAGCAACTTCTCACCAGTCTGTCCATATCGTGCCAGCATTGCCACAAGGAAGTACTCTTATTTAATACAATAAGCTCATTCTGAGAGGATACTACAGTCTATAAACACGACTCCATTGTTTAAAACTCAACTCCAGCAAAAATTACTCAACTTTTCACACGGTGCTTTGAAATATTAGCACCTCCCGATGAGGTAAGGATGGAGCCTTACTCGCTCTCCTAGTGAGACTCAGGCTCACAGCAGGATCGGGCTATCGACCAGGACTAAAGCGAGATGAGATCTGCTTAGGAATATCAATAACCTGCCAGATTTTTAGCACATCCTCATTCTTTGCAAAACCAAGATATACTTTGGCTGGAGTTGAGATTTAAAAGGTCAAGAGTAAAAATAAAGAAAACAAAAAAATTATATATATTAAAAAAAAAAAGTTGTCTTCCAGTTTGAGTAGGATTATGTTATATGTTCTACGGTTAACATGTGTGGAGGCTAATGTGATATGTTAGACCACAGTTCAGGCAGAGGTTTTTTTTTTTAGATGCATTTAATAAAAAAAATATTTGAATGGAGTATGCATGAAAAGTTTTGTAAAAGGTTAGTATTTTTTCCTAAAAGAATACTTTATTAAAGGAAGAAAAAAAAGTAACATTTTAAATACATGTGTACATATATGTATTAGATGTACATTCCTTGCAAATTAAAATGCACTATAGTTTTCTCCTATGTTGCTGTCAATTACAGTAGGCATGAAATATGTGACACATCTGACAGGTTTTAGACTAGTTTAACTCCTCATGGGGGATGCTCTGCATTACCTTTATTCTTTACAAAAGCATTCTATGCTGACTGGCCTCCCTAGTCTCTGGCAGCTGGACTAAGAAACGGTTAATCAGCACGTTCTTTTAAAAAGAAAACCCTGAGAAGTTGACCTTGAGGAGAACTTGTCAGATATGTTCCACCTACTGTGAGCAACAGTAACCTATGTACCCAAATTATTTATGCGCTGCAAAAACTTTTGCAAAATGCTTTCATGCATAATTTAAATGTTAATAAATGCATATAAAAACCAGTGCCCGAACCTGGACAATAAAAGTAGTAAAAGTAAAAGTTAAAGGATTTCAAGGTAAGTACACCAAATGTCCGCTCAAACATTAAAATACAACTAGAGGGGCGATAAAACCCTCTACCTCAAAGCGCTCATTAATTCCTATAAAAATGTGCAGATGGGAGACATGTTTTTCTAAGGTAGAATTAGTCAACAGTAAACCAAACCAAAAGTGGGAAGGTATTAGGAGTCTAGGAGATTGCAGGCCGTGAGGGAATCATGCAAAAAGATTATCAGCTCAAAGGGTTGGTTACAGAGGATTCTGGGAAGAAGGACATAAGCTAAATGTCAGACCAGAACCAGTCTGTAGGCCACTTTTACAGCAGCATTTATTTCCACCTTTATATTAAAAGACAGAATAGGAAGGTCCTAACAGGAAACATTAGTTGAAGGGAACTTCCCACACTCACTGGTTAGTGACAGAACAAGCATACAGACAGGGTGCAAGTATAACCAGGTAGTAGGTTTAGGGGGGATATGTCCAATTAGCTCTTAAAAGTCACAGTTGAGGCCCCCATCCAAAGCTGAAGGCAGCCATTGGCCATCTCCAGGATTTAAGTAAGGCTGAGCGGGAGCCTCAGTGGTGTCTCTTAGTTTTAAAGGGAACCTGTCAGCACAGCGGTTAAGTGAATCCGAGAAGAATTTTAATGTTGAGTTAAGCACTGAAAATCAGCCAGCATTTAGTAAATTAAAGGTTAAAGAGGCTAAACATACTGCAGTTGTCACCATGTCTCTCAGTGTTTCCCCAGAACAAAGCAAAGGTATCCAGCTGTTTGAGACCGTTAGATGTGGCATTATAGAGGAGGGGGGACACTTAGGAGCCCCAAATCACTCGAGAATTGACTCTCCCGCCGATTACAAGAATGGCATGCAGAGGTCAAGCTTTTATCAGCATGGCGTCCAATTAATTTAAAGCGGAAGGAGCTTCCAATAACGCAGGGAAGGTGTATGAGCAAACCGTCTCCCTTTAACAACTAATGGCTCAAGGCAGCTTGAAGAATTTTATATTTATGCTGGAGAACTCTTAATAATACCATTCACCATAAGGAAGTAGTAGTTAAATGAGGATGTATGTGGTTCTTCTAAGGATCAAAAAACAATTAAAAAACACAGTTGTGAAGATCTATAAAGGTATGTAAAGAGTCCCTACTACATTTAAATTTACATGGAATTCAGGAGCTAGGAGGCAGGTTTCAGAGCCCGCTCCATCGACAGAGAAAACAAGTTGCCAATTTTAAAAAGGAGCCTTAGAGAATCTGAAGGCAATTAAAAAAAACAAAACAGATACTTACCGGTACCTAAGGAGATGGAAGGCTCTGGGTCCTATAGAGCCTTCTCATTCCTCTCACGATCCCCGCATTCCTGCGCTGAATCCCCGGTTCAAATCTCCCACAGCGGGAGGCTTCGGAAGACCAAGTAATAGGCAGGCGGGTCTGTACTGCGCATGGGCGAGACAGCGTGCTTGTGCATGCGCAGTACGGAGCAGCGCATCTTTGGGAGCACACGGACTCCTAAAGACCCCCGAAGCCTCGGGCAGCGGCAGAGAGCAGTCTCTGATTGGTCAGAGACTGCTAGCGGGGGAGCCGGCGCTGGAACGCTCACTAGAACCCAGAACCTTCCCTCTCCTTAGGTAAGTATCTGTTTTGTTTTTAATTATTGCCTTCAGATTCTCTATAAGGCTTGTTTAAAAATGGCAACTTTGTTGAAGTTTTCTCTGTCAATGGAGCAGACTCAGAAACCTGCCTCTTAGCTGTATCGGTTTTTCCTTTATTTTAAATCACTTGAGACTCCCTTTAACTATCTGACTCCCATGATGTATCCATTCCTGCCCTAAAAATTGCACATAAAAAAAAAAAAATTTAAAAATTCAAAACGTGATTGGTAAAACTTGCTACATTCCGCCAGTGAAAGACTGTTCAGTCAGCATTTTTGTGGGAGCAATAAAACAAAATAATTCTAAAAAAAATGCATTTGGAGAATGTTTGACATTTGTTAGCAAAGTTCATCAAGTAGCCAGATAAGAAACGATTAGATTTGGACTATGGCTAAACAGACACCGGAGAGATGCCATAAAGAGGTTGCACTATTAGACTAAGTCACACGACAGCGATTAGGATGATGGCAGCCAATCGTCAGGTGCAGGTATGCCAAAACAACAGTGGGACAGGCATTGTAATATTGCTCTCGGCTGGGTTTCTTCTGTTCACTAGAGCAACTCAAACATTTATACGCTATGGAGATATAAACAAGATTATGTAAAAATCATCATCACAAACTGATTGCAGCATTTGGTGTGCAGTCCGCAGAGAAGACCGGACTCCCCTACCTTGGTTGAGATATGTCAGGGTCTCTTCATGGAGTTTGATGGCCGGAGAGGTGGCTGTACACAAGACATATTGGTAGGGGGGCAGCTTTGCATCCGTGTCTGGAGAGAGGTGAGATTCCTCTTGCTTAAAAAGCGGCAGTGCAAGGATATCACTACAAAGCAAAAAAAACAAGAGAGGGGAGGTCAGTATGCCAATTCATAGCACAAGCAGGCAACTGCAAAAGTAACCAACATTATAGATTCTGAGCATATGACACACAGGGCGGGGCTTCCATAGCGGTAAAGTGGGTAACTGCCAAGTGACCAGGGCCATTTAAGCCCCCACCATCATAAAGGAGGGTACAACACTACAATCAGTACACTGACGACATGCAAGCCCCCATATGTTAATTTTTGCCCAGGGCTCCAATTTACTTACAACCATCCCTCAATTCTTAAAGTGAACCAGAGATCAAGCACCCTCATGTATTTTACCATATATATCAGTGGGAACATTATAGAAAAACACCTATCTTGCTCTCTGTTTCATTTTTAACTGTTCAGCCTGCTTCTCATCAGCCCTGATAAAATCCCCGACTGAGCATTCAGTCTGGCTTTGCTCAGGAATTATTATAGCCGAGTCAGTCTTCTGTGGTGTCTTTTCAAGCCAAAGCCTGCCCCCTTGTGGCTCTGCTATAATGACTATAAAGCTATATAGCTATAAAGATTCCTGAGCAAAGCCAGACTGAATGCTCAGTCCGGGATTTTATCAGGACTGATAAGAAGCATGCTGAATAGCTAAAAATGAAACCGAGAGCAGGGTAGGTGTTTACGGTCATGTTTCCACTGATATATATGGTAAAATAAATGAGGGTGCTTCGTCTCTGGTTCACTTTAAAGGAAACCTAAACTGAGAAGCACAGACTAACCAGCAAGCTCATGGTGACCCAGAACTCATTGGAGTGTGTAAGGGACTACAATGGTCCTAAAAGCCCCCTTACTAAGATGTTAAGAAAAACAAAAGTTTGCTTTCCTAAAACAGAAAGAATTTGCGATAATTCAGGTTGGAGTGAGCTTGAGATGTCTCCCAGTGCATCACTGCTGAATATATGCAAATTAACCATTGTGCACTTAGAAGCTAAACACACCTCCAGAACCGCTGGAATGCAATGATGTGTCAGCTTGTTAATATGTACAGAGCCATAATAATCCAACATGCATACAGACTGTTTCGGATTCGAAAATCCGAAACAGTCTGTATGCATGTTGGATTATTATGGCTCTGTACAAATTAACAAGCTGACACATCATTGCATTCCAGCGGTTCTGGAGGTGTGTTTAGCTTCTAAGGGTAGAATGGTTAATTTGCATATATTCAGCAGTGTTGCTCTGGGAGACATCTCAAGCTCACTCCAACCTGAATTAACGCAAATTCTTTCTGTTTTAGGAAAGCAAACACTTGTTTTTCTAAACTGAGAAGGATATGGATTTTTCCTTTTAAAATAATACCAGTTCCCCGACTCTCCTGCTGATCCTGTGTCTCTATACTTTTAGCCACAGCCGCTCAACAAGCATGCAGTTCAGGTGCTCTGGCTGAATTAGCTGCATGCTTGTTTCAGGTGTGTGATTCAGACACTACTGCTGCCAAAGAGATCAGCAGGATGCCAGGCAACTGGTACGGTTTAGAAGGAAACATCCATATCCCTCTCAGTTATGGTCCCCTTTAATCAGTAAGGGCGAGAGTTTGTTTACATTATGGGACAATTTCACTTCTTTCAAAGTCAGAGGTTTAGGTTAGATCTACAGGGGTGTCCCGTGGTGCTGAACGATTGGGCAAAGCACTCATTTAAGCACTGCACATTCAAATGAATGGACAGCACTGGTACTATTGTTTTGTGTGAATGCCATGTTCCACTCCTGATCATTTCAAGCAATCCTGAAAGCAACATGCAGTTATCAGCACCGCACCCTCTGTGTCCCCTTGTGGGAGTTAAAAATGACGAATGCTGCTGAAAGTTCTCCAATGCTTTTCTTTCTTGCAAAAAAACATTTGAACAAGATGCTGCCACCTAACCTCTGATGCGCTCTACGGCACTCTCCATCTTCTGCCACTTGACCAGAAGTTCTGGTTGAAGCTACTTTCACAGTGGGACGTTGCGTTTTGATGTGACGTTAAAGGTGCAACGTAACTCTATGCCCTGCTATCGTCACATACAGTAGAGCATACAAGCAATGAAAAGTATGCTTCCAGGTCATTACTGAGCATGTGCACACAGTCCAACGCAGTTAATAACGTGTATAACGCACAGCATGCAGCACTTTCTAATAATGCTACACGTTACACACAAACGCAACGTGTGCACTGTGAATGTTGCACAGACTCAGTATTGCTGTGCGTTAGTCCACGTTAAAACATTTTCCAACGTGTGACTTTAACGTCGCACTGTGAAAGAGGCCTTAGAAGGGAAAAGTGCTGAAGATGGAGAATGGCATGGAGCGCATCGAAAGGGAGGATGTGGCCTAGGTAAATGAACGTCTGCTGACACTATGCAGGGCTTTTCTTGCACTGTCCCAGTTTACTGGTTAATCCTGCAGCTCCAGCAATAAAGCAGGTTAAATTTCATATTTCTAGGATTAAAAAATAAATAAAAAACACAGTTATAAGGAGCGGTGGTTAATTCAGTTCAGAAATACTACAAGTTTTACAATGTAAAAACTGAAGTCAGAACTATCATGATTACTTTGGAGCTTGATAGGCTGATCAAAATTTAAAAAAAAATTCCTGCTTTTTTTAAAGCGTTTTCCGGCAATTTTCTGCACGTTCACTCGTTTTTGTAAGCGCTTTTGCAGAGGGCTTTCGTCTTTTGATCCGGAAAAAATACAATGGGCTTGATTTACTAAGAGGTACTAACCCACTTAGCACGTCTAAAGTCTTAAGGCGCGCTAACCAGGGTGCTAAGTAGGTTAGCACCAGTTTTCTCAATCAGATCGCGCACAAAGTTTTGCGCGCAAAGTTTTATGCGCGCAAAATTCTATGCGCGCGCTAAGTCCCATAGGCTTTAATGGGCACTTCGCGCGGAGCGCTCTGTGCAGTGCGCGCACAAAACTTTGCGCGCGGTACTTTGCGCACGATCACTACTTCTCACATTTCAACGGAGTTTAGACGTGCTAAGGGCCAGTGCTAAAGTTAGCACCGTTTTGTAAATCGAGCCCCATGTGTTTTTTTTTTTTTTAAAAACGCTCACGCCATCGTTTGCCAAATCGATTGTGAGCATTTTGCGTTTTTCCTGTACCTTTCATTGAGGCAAATTGCCGCACAAAAATAGCCCAAGCACCGCTTTTCAAAGCAGATCGCAAATGACCCACTCCGATATGAACTCTCAGAGAATCATTGCACAAGCGCTTTCAGCGTGATTTTGAAAATCGCCCGTGCTTAACCACTTAACGACCGCCCCCAGCCGATGGGCGGCGGCAAAGTCCGGGCCCAAACGACCGCAATACGCCCATCGGCGGGGGCGGCTGCGGGAGTGGCTATGCGGCGATCGCGTCATTCGTGACGCGATCAGCCGCCGGGGACTGGCTCCGCCCACCATTCGCCGTAACCCGCCGGCCGTTCGGAAGCGCCGGCGGGTTACTGGCATCCGGATCGCCGCTGCAACAGTGTATAATAGGCTTTGTAATGTATACAAAGCCTATTATACTGGCTGCCTCCTGCCCTGGTGGTCCCAGTGTCCGAGGGACCACCAGGGCAGGCTGCAGCCACCCTAGTCTGCACCCAAGCACACTGATTTCCCCCCCCCTGCCCCCTGATCGCCCACAGCACCCCTCAGACCCCCCCCTGCCCACCCCCCAGACCACTGTTTGCACCCAGTCACCCTCCTAATCACCCATCAATCACTCCCTGTCACTATCTGTCAACGCTATTTTTTTTTTAAGTCCCTAATCTGCCCCCTACTCCCTCCTGATCACCCCCCCACCCCTCAGATTCTCCCCAGACCCCCCCCCCCCCCCGTGTACTGTATGCATCTATCCCCCCTGATCACCTGTCAATCACCTGTCAATCACCCGTCAATCACCCCCTGTCACTGCCACCCATCAATCAGCCCCTGATCTGCCCCTTGCGGGCAATCTGATCACCCCCCCACACCAATAGATCGCCCGCAGATCCGACATCAGATCACCTCCCAAATCCATTGTTTACATCTATTCTCTCCTCTAAACACCCACTAATTACCCATCAATCACCCCCTATCACCACCTGTCACTGTTACCCATCAGATTAGACCCTAATCTGCCCCTTGCGGGCACCCAATCACCTGCCCACACGCTCAGATTGCCCTCAGACCCCCCCCCCCTTATCAATTCGCCCGTGCAATATTTACATCTGTTATTCCGGGTAATAACCCACTGATCACCTGTCAATCACCCATCAATCACCCCCTGTCACTGCCACCCATCAATCACCCCCTGTCACTGCCACCCATCAATCAGCCCCTAACCTGCCCCTTGCGGGCAATCTGATCACCCACCCACACCAATAGATCGCCCGCAGATCCGACATCAGATCACCTCCCAAATCCATTGTTTACATCTATTCTCTCCTCTAAACACCCACTAATTACCCATCAATCACCCCCTATCACCACCTGTCACTGTTACCCATCAGATTAGACCCTAATCTGCCCCTTGCGGGCACCCAATCACCCGCCCACACGCTCAGATTGCCCTCAGACCCCCCCCCTTATCAATTTGCCCGTGCAATATTTACATCTGTTATTCCGGGTAATAACCCACTGATCACCTGTCAATCACCCATCAATCACCCCCTGTCACTGCCACCCATCAATCACCCCCTGTCACTGCCACCCATCAATCAGCCCCTAACCTGCCCCTTGCAGGCAATCTGATCACCCACCCACACCAATAGATCGCCCGCAGATCCGACATCAGATCACCTCCCAAATCCATTGTTTACATCTATTCTCTCCTCTAAACACCCACTAATTACCCATCAATCACCCCCTATCACCACCTGTCACTGTTACCCATCAGATTAGACCCTAATCTGCCCCTTGCGGGCACCCAATCACCCGCCCACACCTCAGAACGCCCTCAGACCCCAGCCCTGATCACCTCGCCAGTGCATTGCTTGCATCTATTTCCCCCCTCTAATCACACCTTGAGACACCCATCAATCACCTCCTGTCACCCCCTAGCACACCTACCCATCAGATCAGGCCCTAATTTGCCCCGTGTGGGCTCCTGATCACTCGGCCAAACCCTCAGATCCCCCTCAGACCCCCTTCCGATCACCTCCACAGTGCATTGATTGCATCTATTTTCCCCTCTAACCGCCCCCTGAGACACCCATCAATCACCTCCTGTCACCCCCCTAGCACTCCTATCCATCAGATCAGGCCCAATACATCCTGTCATCTAAGAGGCCACCCTGCTTATGACCGATTCCACAAAATTTGCCCCCTCATAGACCACCTGTCATCAAAATTTGCAGATGCTTATACCCCTGAACAGTCATTTTGAGAAATTTGGTTTCCAGACTACTCACAGTTTTGGGCCCGTAAAATGCCAGGGCAGTATAGGAACCCCACAAGTGACCCCATTTTAGAAAGAAGACACCCCAAGGTATTCTGTTAGGTGTATGATGAGTTCATAGAATATTTTATTTTTTGTCAAAAGTTAGCGGAAATTGGATTGTTATTGTTTTTTTCACAAAGTGTCATTTTTCACTAACTTGTGAGAAAAAATAAAATCTTCTATGAACTCACCATACCCCTAACGGAATACCTTGGGGTGTCTTCTTTCTAAAATGGGGTCACTTGTGGGGTTCCTATACTGCCCTGGCATTTTAGGGGCCCTAAACCGTGAGGAGTAGTCTAGAAAACAAATGCCTCAAAATGACCTGTGAATAGGACGTTGGGCCCCTTAGCGCACCTAGGCTGCAAAAAAGTGTCACACATGTGGTATCGCCATACTCAGGAGAAGTAGTATAATGTGTTTTGTGGTGTATTTTTACACATACCCATGCTGGGTGGGAGAAATCTCTCTGTAAATGGACAATTGTGTGTAAAACAAATAAAAAAATGTGTCATTTACAGAGATATTTCTCCCACCCAGCATGGTTATATGTAAAAATACACCACAAAACACATTATACTACTTCTTCTGAGTACGGCGATACCACATGTGTGACACTTTTTTGCAGCCTAACTGTGCTAAGGGGCCCAAAGTCCAATGAGTACCTTTAGGATTTCACAGGTCATTTTGAGACATTTGGGTTCAAGACTACTCCTCACGGTTTAGGGCCCCTAAAATGCCAGGGCAGTATAGGAACCCCACAAGTGACCCCATTTTAGAAAGAAGACACCCCAAGGTATTCTTTTAGGTGTATGATGAGTTCATAGAAGATTTTATTTTTTGTCACAAGTTAGCGGAAATTGATATGTATTGTTTTTTTTTTCACAAAGTGTCATTTTCCGCTAACTTGTGACAAAAAAAAAATCTTCTATGAACTCACCATACTCCTAACAGAATACCTTGGGGTGTCTTCTTTCTAAAATGGGGTCACTTGTGGGGTTCCTATACTGCCCTGGCATTTTAGGGGCCCTAAACCGTGAGGAGTAGTCTAGAATCCAAATGCCTCAAAATGACCTGTGAATAGGACGTTAGGCCCCTTAGCGCACCTAGGTTGCAAAAAAGTGTCACACATGTGGTATCGCCGTACTCAGAAGAAGTAGTATAATGTGTTTTGGGGTGTATTTTTATACATACCCATGCTGGGTGGGAGAAATCTCTCTGTAAATGGACAATTGTGTGTAAAATAAATAATCAAATAATTGTCATTTACAGAGATATTTCTCCCACCCAGCATGGGTATGTGTAAAAATACACCCCAAAACACATTATACTACTTCTCCTGAGTACGGCGGTACCACATGTGTGGCACTTTTTTGCACCCTAAGTGCGCTAAGGGGCCCAAAGTCCAATGAGTACCTTTAGGATTTCACAGGTCATTTTGCCACATTTGGTTTCAAGACTACTCCTCACGGTTTAGGGCCCCTAAAATACCAGGGCAGTATAGGAACCCCACAAATGACTCCATTTTAGAAAGAAGACACCCCAAGGTATTCCGTTAGGAGAATGGCGAGTTCATAGAAGATTTTATTTTTTGTCACAAGTTAGCGGAAAATGACACTTTGTGAAAAAAAACAATTAAAATCAATTTCCGCTAACTTGTGACAAAAAAAAAAAATCTTCTATGAACTCACCATACATCTAACGGAATACCTTGGGGTGTCTTCTTTCTAAAATGGGGTAATTTGTGGGGTTCCTATACTGTCCTGGCATTTTAGGGGCCCTAAACCGTGAGGAGTAGTCTTGAAACGAAATTTCTCAAAATGACCTGTGAAATCCTAAAGGTACTCATTGGACTTTGGGCCCCTTAGCGCAGTTAGGGTGCAAAAAAGTGCCACACATGTGGTATCGCCGTACTCAGGAGAAGTAGTATAATGTGTTTTGGGGTGTATTTTTCCACATACCCATGCTGAGTGGGAGAAATATCTCTATAAATAGACAATTGTGTGTAAAAAAAATAAAAAAATTGTCATTTACGGAGATATTTCTCCCACCCAGCATGTGTATGTGTAAAAATACACCCCAAAACACATTATACTACTTTTCCTGAGTATGGCAATACCACATGTGTGGCACTTTTTTGCGGCCTAACTGCGCTAAGGGGCCCAAAGTCCAATGAGCATCTTTAGGCTTTACAGGGGTGCTTACAATTAGGCACCCCCCAAATGCCAGGACAGTAAACACACCCCACAAATGACCCCTTTCTGGAAAGTAGACACTTCAAGGTATTCAGAGAGGAGCATAGTGAGTCCGTGGCAGATTTCATTTTTTTTTGTCGCAAGTTAGAAGAAATGGAAACTTTTTTTTTTTTTTTTTTTTTTTTTGTCACAAACTGTCATTTTCCGCTAACTTGTGACAAAAAATAAAATCTTCTATGAACTCACCATGCCTCTCACTGAATACTTTGGGATGTCTTCTTTCCAAAATGGGGTCATTTGGGGGGTATTTGTACTATCCTGGAATTTTAGCCCCTCATGAAACATGACAGGTGCGCAGAAAAGTCAGAGATGCTTGAAAATGGGAAAATTCACTTTTGGCACCATAGTTTGTAAACGCTATAACTTTTACCCAATCCAATAAATATACACTGAATGTTTTTTTTTTTATCAAAGACATGTAGCAGAATAACTTTCGCGCTCAAATGTATAGGAAATTTTACTTTATTTGAAAAATGTCAGCACAGAAAGTTAAAAAAGTCATTTTTTTGACAAAATTCATGTCTTTTTTGATGAATATAATAAAAAGTAAAACTCGCAGCAGCAATCAAATAGCATCAAAAGAAAGCTGTATTAGTGACAAGAAAAGGAGGTAAAATTCATTTAGGTGGTAGGTTGTATGACCGAGCAATAAACCGTGAAAGCTGCAGTGGTCTGAATGGAGAAAAAGGCTCTGGTCCTTAAGGGGCGAAAAGACTGTGGTCCTGAAGTGGTTAAACTTTTACAAAACCGTCTGTAATGTGAACAAGGCCTTACTGAGAGTTCTAAAGCCAGTAGAAAACATTGCCAGTCTCCCAGAATGCAAGAGCATTATATAGCTATTGGAAGGGTTTCTGATGCTGGAACCAGGATATTCGGTTTAAAAGTAAATCGTTTACTGAATTGGACTACCGTATAGGTTGTTAGTCGATGGCCTTGTTGCTTGTTTTGACCTCTTCATAACAAGGATTTGGCACAGAGCACACAAACGTCACTGCCTGCCCAGCTCTCCCAAATGTCATTTAGCTGCTATGGGGATAGATTGCTGTTCTCAGCAGGCTATCCTAAAGCTAGAGTGCTAATCCACTTTACAGAGTCTGAGATATGTAACAGAACAGTGCTACAAAATTAATCTCTCAGCGGGTTCCCAATCTTTTAAAAAATCCCAATGTAGGAGGGAGAAGCTTGAAAAAAAGAAAATAAAATGCTTTAGCAATGCCAAGGACCGCCTCATTAGCAGAAAGTTGACTTTCCGCATAGCTGGTATAATCCAGAACGCTTGAAGATTGATGTTGGCTGCCCATGTGTAAATTAAACACGCTAAACTCAGCGAGACTACTCCAGTCAGGATAGAACCGGTTGAGACAGGCACAGCCAGTGGAATATATATTACCCAGCATGCAGCGGGCTCATGCACTCCCCGACATGACGTAACAGCCAATATTTCATCTGATAAAGAGGACATCCAAAGTTTTCAACACGGAAACTGAACGGAGGTCAAACTAAGCAGTATGTTTCAAGCAAGAATAAAAAGGCTTCTCGTGGCACGTAGACCGCGACCTACAGATCCCTTTCCTAACGCAGTTTGTCTGAATTTGTAACTATCTCTTAAAGAATACAGTTACAGAATACCCAGACAGCTCATGCTGATCCGGAACCACTAGGAGAGTAAAAAGGGGCTAAAAGACCGAAAAGTCCTCCTACTAAGAAAGCAACACCGAATAGAATTTTACCTTCTTAAAGCAGAAGGTATTTGCAACAATTCAACTTTAAGTGAGCAAGTGTGGTTTCCCATGATGCATCACTCCCATTATACAGTCCATATTCGTCCAGCCACATCACTATATTTTTCATTTTGGACAGACATGGAAAATATTGAGGAGCTAACAGGTTCTCTCAGTCCTCTGAGGAAATGTAGGGTAAGGGGCCGTGCAATTAAATATTTACTCCAAATCGACAAGAATGAGCAGATCAGACATTCAGTAGGAGTTGCATCTTCTAACCAATCACAAACTACTGATTTATTGTTTTTGCTCAATGACATTCATTAAAGGGAAGGTTCAGGGACTATCTGAAAAAAATAAAAATCCCCATCCACTTACCTGGGGCTTCCTCCAGCCCGTGGCAGGCAGGAGGTGCCCTCGGCGCCGCTCCGCAGGCTCCCGGTGGTCTCCGGTGGCGCGCCCGACCTGGCCAGGCCGGCGGCCAGGTCAGGCTCTTCTGCGCTCCAAGGCCCGGCACTTCTGCGTCCCACGCCGGCGCGCTGACGTCATCGGACGTCCTCCGGGCTGTACTGCGCAGGCGCAGAACTACTGCGCCTGCGCCTGATGACGTCAGAGCGCCGGCGTGGGACGCAGAAGTGCCGGGCCTTGGAGCGCAGAAGAGCCCAACCTGGCCGCCGGCCTGGCCAGGTCGGGCGCGCCACCGGAGACCACCGGGAGCCTGCGGAGCGGCGCCGAGGGCACCTCCTGCCTGCCACGGGCTGGAGGAAGCCCCAGGTAAGTGGATGGGGATTTTTATTTTTTTCAGATAGTCCCTGAACCTTCCCTTTAAAGAATGCCAGAGCTAAAATCTATGAACTATTGACCCTTTTAATCTCTTTCCTGCTCTTAGAAGCCATTTTCTGCCAGGAAAGGGTTTTATAGTTGGAATTTCTTATCAGTGAGCGTCACACTGTAGTCCCTCCCTGTGAGTCAGGACTGAGTCAGCCACTTACATACCTGATATTTAACTCGTTCAGGCACAGGAAAAAAAAAAAAAAAAGGAACATAGCCTAGTTATGTGTGTTAGGAACTGTACATACACGTCTATCTCATGTCACATGTCACCTCGGGTATCCTTTAACACAACAGGCAATGTTTTTGTGCCAACTACCAACAAATATGGGCAAAATCCCAATCACAGCTCATTGAACACAAAATATTGCCAAATGATCAGATCGGAAGGTCAGACCAACATCCACACATTACAATGTACCTGGAAAATCGTTCAAAAAGAACACAGTCAACCAAAAAGGGGGGGGGGGGGGGCACGGATCCTCCTTAGGGTGCTTTTATACAACATGTGATTAGTGGGCAATTTTATGCTCGGTGCACACAATGACACTTTCTGTCAGAGTTACTGTCGGATCGATCATTTCAAAAGGTCTGATCTGATATCCAATCAATTTTCCGTTCACTTCTATGGAAAATAGTTCGGAAATCAGGTCAGACCTGTCGGAAATAAATCGAGCTGACAGTAAATCTGACAGAAAATCTAATTGTGTGTACCTAGCATTACATACAGTTTTTGAGGAGAGTAAGACCTGGAACCCACTACAAATCGATATCGCTAATCGGAATCGCAAGCGTTTTTAATGCGCGTTTTAAAGCTGAAAATGAAGTCAAAAAGTTTCCAGTTTGAGCAAGATGAGAGAAACGTTTGACAAGTTTTTCAGCATGAGAGTCACTGCCTGTCCTGCTGACCGGGGTCACCGCTCCAGGAAAATAAAGTGGAGAAAGGAGACGCGGAAGTGTTGGCCTGAGTTACGCTTAGAAGTTTTATCCAGAAGACACAGTCATAAAATAATCTTAGCAATGTAACTATATTTTATTGGGCCAATCCTATAAATGAGAAGTATAAAACCCGCACAGGGCGAGTAGGAGATCTGCAAAGAGGACAGCAGGTAAAAGCGCACAAAGATTTTATCCAGATCATACCGTTCAGATGAAAGTCTATGCAGCAATGTTACCAGTTTTTTGCCAAGGCTAGAGGTCAGCAGAAGGTATGAGAGACCGAAAACATCGCTACAAAAAGGCCCAGTCTATAATTTTCTTTATATGGTACGAACACATGGCATAATATTTTACAGGGCCGTATTGTAGCGCCACTGCTTGAGCTGGGTGCCGGCAGTAATAAAATATTGGTAATTTAGTTCACCAACATTTTACTATGCACTACCCGCAACCAAGTCTCACTTGACTCCTCCCTTCCTAGTGCCCAAATCGAACCCCTAACCTAATGCCCAGGGCTGTGGAGTCGGTAAAAAAATCATCCTACTCCAGGTACCCAAAATTGCTCCGACTCCCAGACTGACTCCTTAAGCTGGCCACTAAACGGACCAATTTCTAGTGAAAAATCGTTCGAGCGATCAGAAATACTGATCAGAAGTGAAATCGTTCACTACACCATCAACGAGCCTATCTTTGCTATCTATTGATCACGATCGTCTTGAAAATTCAAAATTTCGTTCGACGAAAATTCAGTCGGACGACTTTTTTTTTCAAACGTTCATAATCGATCATAACCATTAACGGAGATTATTTACTGGCAATTCGATCACTGCTGACCTAGAATTTCGGATCGATCGAACGATTTTTTGCTACAAATTGGTCCGTTAGTGGCCAGCTTTCGTCTAATTTTTACAAAGGCTATAGATTTGGTTCAAAAATCATCCGACTCCTCAGTTTATTGAAACCACTGACTCTAGGTACCAAAACTGCTCCGACTCCTCGACTCCGACTCCACAGCCTGCTAATGCCCAACCCTAACCCCCATCTCTAAGTGCCTAAATCAAAGCTTGTAACCGCAGCACCCAAACGACTGCTAGTTGTAGGCAGTCATCTACAATCAGCTGCAACCATCAAATTCAACATACTGTATTAGTCAGTCGGCTACTACCTACATAAGGCACCCAACTCACCACTTGGGTGTCCTATTAACTAAATAACACAGGCATCTATAGGATGCCTCCTGATCCCCAGACTAAAGGACCTGAAATAAAATAATACCTGTATCTTAAAATCTAATGTCCCTACCACAATTCAGGAACAGGTTTAGAAGAAGCCAATGGGTGTATCAGGTGGTTTTAGGGATGTGGGCGGCATGTTACGCAAACATGGGGAGAGCAGGCAATCTTCATGTAGGTCATTTCCTGGTTGGTAAATCAAACCTATGACTGTGGCAAGCATACTACTGAGCCACTATGCAGACTGCACAATCCAAAACACTGGATTTCTTTTCCCTTATACAATCAAGGGAAGGGGCACTGTAGTGAGATACAGTATACTAGAATGCAGTAAATGACCCGCTTTTACAGTAAAGCTCTGTGAATAGAGCCCTATGTGTGATAAAGTTCAGAATGCAAAATCAGGGAGAGGAAAGACTTTGCAATAGGCAAACACTGACTAATCTATAAATCTTGTAAAAAAAAATGAAAAAAAAAATACAGCTATTTTATTATCTTCTTTTTCACTACAGGTCCTCTTTAAAACCAAGATGAGCATTTTGCTCTATTAATGGGCAAGGAGGGGATGACAGGCGGAAAAGCGGCAGTCAAGGAGGCGGCACCAAACACTACTTCTCATATTCCGTTGCTCGTATGCCAGTGTATATAGTCTGACAGCAGTACTTACGGTACATAAAGGAACACGCCAGCGAAAAAAGTAAGCAGTTAAAATCTGACAGAACTGACAGGTTTTGAACTAGTCCATCTCCTCATGTGGGATTTTCAGGGTTTTCTTTGTTTTCAGCGACAGGGCATGTCAGAATACAGAGGGAAGCCTCAATAGGATCCTGAGGCATCCCTCTCTTTAAAGGGGCACTACAGCGAAAAACTAAAATTTAAAATATGTGCAAACATAGACAAATAAGAAGTACCGTACATTTTTTCCAGAATGAAATGAGCCATAAATTACTTTTCTCCTATGTTGCGCTCACTTACAGTAGGTAGTAGAAATCTGACATTACCGACAGGTTTTGGACTAGTCCATCTCTTCATAGGGGATTCTCAGCAAGGCTTTTATTCTTTATAAAAATATTCCCTAAAAAGGATTTAAACAATGATGCTGGCCAGCCTCCTTGCTTCCTACACAGTTTTTTGGCAGTTGGACGGAGCAACTGCCATTCACTAAGTGCTTTTGAAAATAAATACATCCCTGAGAATCCCCTATAAAGAGATGGACTAGTCCAAAACCTGTCACTTCTGTCAGATTTCTACTACCTACTGTAAGTGACAGCAACATAGGAGAAAAGTAAGTTATGGCTCATTTTACTCTGGAAAAAAGTGTACTTATTTGTATATGTTTGCACATATTTTAAATGATGTTTAGATGAACGTTTAGTTGGAACTGATCGTTTAGTCATATCAGGTGGCACTCTGTAAAAGGCTCGTACTCGCTCGTAATGGAAAAAAAAACGCTAGCAATTAGCGATAGCGTTTTGCACTGGTGATTTTTACTGCAATTACCGCAGTAAAATCACCGTACACTTGATTTTTCATTGTTAATATTGCGCTATCGCTTTAAAAAGCGCTCGCGATCACCAGCGATTTGGTGATTAGCGGTAATCGCCCCAGTGTGAATAGTCCCTAAGCGTATGGCCAGCTTTACAACAAAAACACTGGCGTCCCTACAGTACATAACTTTACCAATGTGAGCAAATGTTTTACAAAAATTGTTCAAATTCCTTCATGTACACGATGCAGCCACAGGTCTACCTACCACTGGCAATTTTTTTCACAGCTTATCTTATTTTTATTTGCTGCAATTCTTATCTCACCCAGACAGAAGTCAATTGGGAACATAATAAAGTCTGTTTGGCTGAGTCACTAAAGGTGTAAATCACTGCTCCTCCCTGGTGCGCTCATGTGACATCATGTGCTTCAGTACAGAGGGGAAATACAAGAGGTCACCCATGTCAAATGAGGACTTATTATACTATACCAATTATAAGAATACTAAGCCCTCCTTTGTATGTACTATGTATGAATGTGGAGTGAGTATTAAGCCCAAACTTCACGATACGATTCTTTGTACGATTTGATTACGATTCTATTTACGTTCTGATTAAATCCGACATGTCCGATCGAGATTCGATTCAATTCGATTTGCCATCGTTTTGCAATGGCAAATCGAATCGAATCCCGATCGGACATGTCGGACTTAATCAGATCGTAAATAGAATCGTAATCGAATCGTACAAAGAATTGCATCATGTAGATTGGGCTTAAAGTAGAGCTTTGGGTGGATGGGGATAACACATGAGCTAAAAAAAGGGGGACCAAAAAGACATTAAAAGGAACCAGAATTGAGAGAAGCATGGAGGCTGCCATCTTAATTCTGTAATAAACAATGCCAGTTGCCTGACTTCAGTGCTGATGCTCTGCCTCTAATGCTGGGCATGCACAGGTCGATCCGACGGCCGATTAGCCGCCAGATAGAGTCCCGCCGCGTCCCCTCTCTTCCGCTCGTGCACCCGGATCGATTCCCGCTCGTTCCCACCAGCGCTTCTCATTTTCCGCTCGATTCGCCGCTGTTGTCCGCCCGCGGGTATCGAGTGCGGAATCGCCATCAGCGGCTCAATTGATAAGCCTGCGTCGAGCCGTGTATGCCCAGCATTATACTTTACGCTACTGCCCTGGAATGAGCATGCAGATCAGATGCTGTGACTCCACTGGCTGCAGGCTTGTTGCAGGTTTGACGCAAACAAAAGCCAAAAGCTCAGCGTGACAGCCAGGCAACTGGCATAGTTTATAAGGGAATGAGGATAGCAGCCTCCATATCCCTCTCACTTTTGGCTTTGGGAAGACAGATGTTAGCATACAATTACTTTGTCTTCAATATTCAGGGACAGCAAGTGAAGAGCTGACTTTTGGTTATCTCAGCATGTTGGTAGGGTCTCAGTGACCTGACATACAGGTTTAGACCGTTTCGAGAACTCTGTAGATCAGGTTCCATACAGTCAAAACATTTTAATTTTAAAGGGGGGCAGATGTGAGAGTTATATGGAGGCTGCCATATTTACCGTATAAACTCGAGTAGAAGTCTAGAAATTTAGGCCTGACTCACTTAATAAAAGTATAGGGGTCGACTTATACTCGAGTCACAAGTAATGTGTGTACCATTAGCGACATTCCCATTTGCAGGAGGAAGTGACACCTGATAAAGGAAATGCCAAGAAAACACAGGTCTGATAGTCCTGACCACAATTAACAAGGAAAAAATACTGGGTTGCAGGAAGGGGCGTGAATAATTGCTGTGCTCGGGGTTCATGGGACATGATGAGACAGAAATGTGTATGTACAGTGCCTAGTGCACAAATAACTATGCTGTGTTCTCTTTCTTCTTTCTCTGCCTGAAAGAGTTAAATATCAGGTATGTAAGTGGCTGACTCAGTCCTGACTCAGACAGGAAGTGACTACAGTGTGACCCTCACTGATAAGAAATTCCAACTATAAAACCTTTCCTGGCTTCTGAGAGCAGGAAAGCAATAAAAAAGGCCAATAGCTCATAGAATTTAGCTCTGACATACTTCAATGAATGCGTCATTGAGCCAAAACAATAAAACAGTAAAAACTTGAAAAGTAGATTTAAATATAAAACTGTGAAAAAGTCATTTTTAGCAGAAGGAAGATAGATGCAATTGTTTATTTCCTTTGTTTATTTCCACCTCAGGTGTCCTTCAGGGGTCAGTAGGGGTTAATGGCTGCAATACTGTATGCAGTGCACTTATAACCCCTCCTGGGCCCCAAGTGCAGCTGTCAATTCTTCCTGGGTCCCAAAGTGAAGCGATCAACTTTGCTGGGTAGGCTTATACTCGAGTCAAGAAAAAAATTCCAGCTTAAGAGGGTCAAATATTAGAGAATTATGTAAAGTTCTAAAAAAAAAAAAAAAGCTATATAACTGAAAATAAAAATATTAGACTCTTTTCTTTGCTTCTAATGTTCTATTAATTATCCATACTACATATACAGTTCATTATAAAAGTTGTTTTTTTTCCGCTTCAGTGTCACCTCAGGCTGGGTTCACAGTGGTCAGCTGCATAACGCACACACTATAATGACTATGAACTGCAATGGAGACTGACCGTAGACTTTAATACAAAGCCTGTATGTAACAAGTTAGAATAACATGATCCATCATTGCGAACAGCCCCATTGAATTGTATGGGCAGTGAGTTGACATGCAGAATATTTTCTGCAACGCAATGTACCACTGTGAACAGGGCTTTAAAGAGAAACCGTAACCAAGAATTGAACTTCATCCCAATCAGTAGCTGATACCCCCTTTTACATGAGAAATCTATTCCTTTTCTCAAACGGATCATCGGGAGCGCTGTATGGCTGATTTTTGTGGTGAAACCCCTCCCACAGTGTGATGTCAGCGCCTCACAGCTCTGAGGTCCTGACATCACACTGTGGGAGCCTTGTTGCCTTGTGGGAAATAACAACTGTTTCCAACTGCCAAAAAAGCAAGCAGCATCTCCTTCCAGTGACACCACCTGCCAGCAGCAAAAATGTCACCATGTGATAAATGTCAGAGTGTAAATCAGGGAGAGGAAAGATTTTACAATGGGCAAACACTGACTAAATCATTTATACATGATTGTAAAAATGAAGCACTTTATTACATTATTTTCACTGTATTTTCACTGGAGTTCCTCTTTAAACATTATTACTGAGATTGCAGTGTTGCCAACTCATCCCTTTAATTACTGACACATCTAAGTTATACAGGTTCTGGGGCTATTTGCACATAATCAGTGCCTTAACTGCATCTACCTAGCCACAAAACTTGTATAAATCATATGTGTCAGTAATTAAAGGGATGAGTTGGCAACACTGTGAGATTGTTGCTGCTTTCTTTCAAAGGACTAGCCGCTTTCTTTAATGAAAGTGATGTAGTTGCTTTCCAACATACTTCTGACTTCCTTTCCGCCAGCTATTTCATCGCGCCCAACATTTCCCTAAAAATAGCAGTCAACATTCTGCACAGCAAGTTTACAGACATCTTATTTCCTGTGCAGCTATGGAGAAAACATCAGGATTAAAGAGGAACATTAACCAACTTCATTCCAATCAGTAGCAGATCCCCCCTTTTCTCCAATAGATAACTATGGGGGGGGGTCTGTAAGGCTGATATTGTAGTAAACCCCATCCCACAGTCCGATGTCCTGACAGTTTCCTGTCTGAGAATCTCACTGAATTGTGGGAAATACGGGCTGCTTCCAACGCCAAGCAAGCAGTATCTGTGCGTGGAACTCTCAGTAACAAACATTCCGTACAGGTCACCTGGCAGAACTAATGAGGTCACCACCAGTGATAAATGTCAGAATGTAAATCAGGGAGAGTAAATATTTTACAAAGGGTAAAACACTGACTAAATAATATATAAATGAAGATTATAAAAAAACAAAAATTGTATTCATTGTTCTTTTCACTACAGTTCCTCTTTAAGGCTCTCCTTAGGGTTCCACAAACAACATAGCGGTCACATTTCTCCACGGATTAAAGACTGAGCAGGAAGATTTGTAGTTTATGAATTTTATAATAACTTTGTCCATTACATACATGTAATTTTCTGGCCAATTCAATCACTGCTCAAGCATTTATTGGCCCAAACTTAGTTGACTGATTCATTTTTCAATCAATTTGGGGTAGGTCATCAAATGAAAGCCTATGCAGATATACTGGAAAATTTCAGTTTACGTGAGTGAATGCTTGCGGTTCAACCAATGCTTTATTGCGACTGAAATCTATCAAGGTGGAGCAGTGAATCAATCCTTGTCCAATCGATTTCCGTTCAGAGGCGGATCGACAAACTTGGCATATTGGCTGTAATTTATTTTTTTGTATGCCTAACTTTAGCCAGTTTTTCAGAGGGACCAGTTTGCAATACAGCGTCAAGGATTTGAAATACAGTTGCGAGGACAATAGTGTTATCTTCATAGACAACTAGCCCTATCCTGGGCCTGGCATTGTCAGCATAGCAGGGCAGGTAAATAAAACAAAGTCCAAAAGTCATTTTAAAGCCAACTCCAGGATATATAATCTTTCAAAAATCATAAGCAAAGAAAAAACAAATGGATTTAAGCCTGGCACACACATTCAATTTTCATTAGCCAATTTTACCACCTCGAAAGTGAAAGCGCTTGCCTTCACAATCTGCTTATAGCAAAAAAATCTTTTAGGCCTCATACTACACGGAGGAAGTAAAATTGGACATCAAAATGTGATGTGTGTAGCAAGCCTTGTTGTTATAAATGTTCCAACTGAAGGTACTTTAATGCTTGCAAGAAAAAAAATAGAGGGGTGGAGCATAGATATACATGTAATGAGGGGCGTGGCATATAAGCAACATGGCGTCATAGGGTGGGGCAACAAAAAAGGAAACCCGAGGTGAGAGGGATATGGAGGCTGACTTATTTCCTTTTAAACAATGCAGATTGCCTGGCAGTCCTGCTGATCGTCTGCCTCTAATATTTTAGCCACAGCCCCTGAACAAGCATGCAGCAGATCAGGTGCTCTGACTGAAGTGTGACTGGATTAGCTGCATGCTTGTTTCAGGTACGGTATACGAGTCAGACTCTGCTAATGCATGAAAGAGCAGAAAGAGTTCAGGAAACTAGAATTGTTTAAAAGTAAATAAATATGGCAGCCTCCATATCCCTCTCACTTCAGGCAACCTTTAACCACTTCAGGACCACCAATAGTATAAAAACGTCCAATTCTACCCTGTTAATGGACGTTTTAAAACGTCCAGTGTTTAAAATCAATTTTCTCAAAACCATAAGGTCTTTTTGAAAAAATGTTTGCACCTTGTTTCCCAGGGTCTACTTAACATATCCTGAAAATGTGGTGTTTATATCTTGTAAGGGGGCTCTGCTATTAACCGCTAAATTCTGCATGTTTGCTGGTTTTTAATCACAAATGCTTTTTCATTTGAAAATTTAAAAATCGATTTTCTCAAAAACTATAAGGTCTTTTTGAAAAAAAAAAAAAAAAAAAAGTTTGCCTTGTTCTCAATGTCCTACTTAACATATCCTGAAAATTTGGTGTTTATATCATGTAAGGGGACTTTGCTATTAACCGCTAAAGTCGGCAGGTTTTGGTGGTTTTTAATCACAAATACTTTTTTCATTTTTTTTTTACCTGTTTTTCCCTTTAAAATGCATTGAAAGTAAAGTAAATTACTGAAAACAAATATCACCCCCAAAAAGCCTAATCTGTGTGTGGGGGGGGGGGGGGGGGGGGAGAACAAGGTATAGATAATTTTGATGTGATGAATATTGAAAAAGTTATTGGCAAATGAAAGGGAAGAGCATTCATAGGTGATGATTGCTCTGGTCCGTTAGGGTAAAAACCCTTGGGGGTGAAGTGGTTAAAGGGAAGCTCCAAACTGACAAAAAAAAAACTCCACTTGCCTGGGGCTTCCTCCAGCCCCGGGCAGTCATTCTGTGCCCTCGCCGCAGCTCCTCTCACTCCCGGTGTCCAGCGCGGAAGAAGCCGACCTCACCACTTCCGTGTCCGGGTCGGCTTCATGTGCGCTACACGGCGCAGGTCAAGTGGTGTACGTTACGTCATCGGGTCTCTACTGCGGAGGCGTTCTGCGCCTGCGCAGTAGAGACCTAATGATGTTGCATACACCACTGGACCCCCCCGCGGAGGGCACATGAAGCTGACCCGGACACCGAAGTGCTGAGGTCGGCTTCTTCCGCGCTGGACACGGGAGTGAGAGGAGCTGCGGCGAGGGCACAGAATGACTGCCCGGGGCTGGAGGAAGCCCCAGGTACGTGGAGTTTGGTTTTTTTTGTACAGCTTGGATGTTTCCTTTAAAATCATGGTGGAGACCAAATTAGGTAATCAGACTGCAGCTCTAAGTTTAAGCAGTACAGGGTTTTGGGTTGGTCCATATTTACTAGGGATAATCAATGAGATTTAAAGAATTTCAAACGGATAAAAATGTATATAATGAAAAAAAAATGTTTTTTTTAAAAATGGACCAAATACTGCAGCAGCATTTGCTTGGTGCTTATTGAAGTTTTCATAAATTAGCATACGGTAATCTAAATCAGCATGGTTCTCTGCATCTTATTGACCACCCATAATACTCACCACTTCATTAGAATTGGAGCCAGGGGGTGGAGCAATTAGCCCCAGGTAACGGAGGAAGCATGCCGTGACAATGATGGGGCAGTACCTTGGCTCCAAACATGGCGGATGGAGTGGGGAACTAATGATTTAATAAGTCAGGCTTAGAGGAAATGACACGGCACTTCCAGGAGGAGCATAAAAGTCAAAACAGGGTGCCAGAAAATGAGGTCACCCCCATATTTGTTTGCAGACACTGCCCTATTATAGGTCTGTCTATGCCCATGTTTATAGACATACCATCATTATGTCTTTACTCCGCTTCTTGTCACCATCTCCCAAAATACATTTAGTAGTCCATCATTACCACCTAAAACATCTCGCACCCTGCCCATCCCCAAACATCACTCAGACTACAGCCACCTTCCCCAATTACGGCCGTAAGACCTGTACTGTGTCCAACTAGCATATATTTGCAGGTAGTGTACTATAGGGCAGGGGTAGGGAACCTATGGCTCAAGAGCCAGATGTGGCTCGGAAGCCAGATGTGGCTCTTTTGATGTCTATATCTGGCTCACAGACAAATCAGTAGGGGTCGATTCAGTAAGCTACACGGCTCAAGCAGCGCAGCTTATTGTGACAGCGCAAGTAAAATTTTCAAAGTAGGAACACTACTGCTGTAGCATGCACTAATAACTTACTCGCGCTACCCCCAAAACTAACCGCTGCTTCAATTGTCCCACCCTGGACCCGGTCAGGTCCAGTGAGTTTGTAGGACGAGATTCCTACACTTTGACTGGCCCAATAGGCTGTCTGTCACTTGACGAGATCCCTGTACTTTTTAAGTGTGGGGATCTGGTCCTGCAAAGTGAATCAACCCACAAGTCAGCTAGCTAATTGTACAAGCTGTTAGTCTGTATTTCTCCTGTCTGGGAAATTGCTGATGTTGCTGAAACCCAAGAGAAGCTGAAGACTTGTCTGACACTTCCGCTGCCCGGTGGATCAACTGTGTACACATCACCATTGCAACAGGGACAGCCCTCTGCTGCGCACTGTCCCAGTTTGAAACATATTGTATGGCTCTCACGGAAATACATTTTAAAATGTGGCGTTTATGGCTCTCAGCCAAAAAGGTCCCAGACCCCTGCTATAGGGAATATCTAGTTTTTTTGGTCCTTTGACATTTTTTGCAAGTTTATTGATCAATTGCTTTGAAACTGTTAACCATGTAAAATGCGGACAACAGAATTCCAGACATCCCCACAAAATACCTCTGTGGAGAAAACCCCCGATACCTCCCCCAGGGAATTCTACCTGTAGTCCCCCAGTCTCCTCTTTCTTCGGCAAGACTCTTGTGCTTCGTCACCGCTGTGAAAACAGCCGCGCTTCCAAGATGGCCACCACGCCTGGTCCGTTACGATACTCTGCTCTATGGTACAGTAAAGAGGAGGCTTTGATTTAACAGGATTGCTACCCACTTACAATTCCGGGGAGGAAATGCTGCAAGGCAGACGAAACGCTGGATGTCGGGGAGACTCACCAAAGACTTCACTGCCATGCCGGGTGAGAGGGGACCTGGGAACCAAGAACAGGACGATCAGAAACCACAGGGAGCCTTCCGGGCTGAGTATTCGTTTATTCTTACAGGCTTATTTTTAAACATCCCCAAAAAGACTTTAACAATGTAGTCCTGTTATTTTTAAGCTGCCCATGACTTGCGAGCGCAGTCCAATATTTGAGCTATACCAGTAACCCGTGAACGTGGAAACCTGTAGGGGGAAAAAGTGCCCAATATGGGTGCTCGCCTCGACAGAGGGAAGGCTCTTGATCCTCCAGATGCTTCCCTAGTTCATCAGCCGTTCCAGCACTGTCCCTGACACAAAACAGTCAACAAGGGCTCAACAACGGTTCACGCATGCGCAGTAGCATGGACCCGCTCAAGCTTTGGTAGAAAGAGCCAGAGCAGGCCGTGCTACCGGCAAGCACAGTGCGGCCATGCTTCGGGGGTCTCAGCTGATGGAGTAACCATCTGGAGGATCCAGAGGCTTCCCGTTTCCAAAGTATTCGTTTTTTTCCCCATTTTTCAATGTCACAGGTTTACTTTAACCTCATTAGTGGCAACACCGAGTCAGGCTCGGGCTGGAAACCCACAGCTCAGAGCAGTTACCCCTGGCTCTGGGCATCCGCCGGGAGGTATATGCAGAGCGTGTGCGTAGGGGGAGGCGTTGGTAACTCGCCTTTCCTCAGAATCCAGACGCTGGCCGCCATTCTTCTTCTGGTCCTCAGAGGCTCTCTCTATGCCTCTGGTGCGATCGCCGGCTGTCGTCATCACAACAGACTGCACTCTCACTATAGAGGTAGCGTGCCACCCGGTGGACGGAGGTAGAATTGAAGCACTGGATCTAGAGGGAGGTGAGAAGTGTGCACGGCTGAACTATCTAGCGGTATTTGTTCCTGCTTTTAGGGTCTAAAAGCTCGTGGAAAAATTGCACCACTTTTAGACTTTAAAATCCAGAAGTATTCATACCGCTAGGGAGGTTAAAGGACAACTGAAGCGAGAAGAACAAAGGCTGTCATATTTATTTCCTTTTAACCTCCCTGGCGGTCTATTAAAAACCGCCAGGGGGCAGCAGAGCAGTTTTTTTTTTTCAAATCATGTAGCGAGCCCACGGCTTGCTACATGATAGCCGCTGTGCAGCGACATCCCCCCACCCTCTTCGATCGCCTCCGGCGATCTCCGATCAGGAAATCCCGTTCAAAGAACGGGATTTCCTGGAGGGCTTCTCCAGTCGCCATGGCGACGGGCGGCATGACGTCACCGATGTCGTGACGTCATTGGGAGTCCCGAGCTACCCCTCAGCGCTGCCTGGCACTGATTGGCCAGGCAGCGCAGCGAGTGGCGGACAATAGGTGGGTAGCGGCGGCGATCGGAGTGCACACGCAGCTAGCAAACCGCCAGGGAGGTTAAACAATAACCAGTTGCCTGGCTGTCCTGCTAATCTATTTGGCTACAATAGTGTCGGAATTCCACCAGGAATAAGCATGCAGCTAATCTTGTCAGATCTGACAATGTCAGAAACGCCTGATCTACTGCATGCTTGTTCAGGGGCTATGGCTAAACGTATTAGAGGCAGAGGATCAGCAGGACAGCCAGGCAAATGGTATGGTTTAAAAATAAATAAATATGGCAGCCTCCATATCCGTCTCGTTACAGTTGTCCTTTAATTGACTGCCCTTATTTAACACTGAAATCTACTGCGTCCAGCATTAAGATTAATGGCAGCGTTAATCTCAATGCACTTAGAGCTGATTACACATGTGCTCAAATGTTCCAAGATGCTGCATGTAGCTTCTGGTGTAGATAGTGTGTTCCCCTAGGGCAGGCCGGGGGAGGGGGGTGTATGATAGAGAGCACACTATAATAGGGGGTACTGTATAAAGAAGCACTCAATTGGTGATCAGAATAACAATGAACACCTTTATTAAAAAAAAAAAGCACTAGAATAAGGAGACAGTTTAATAAGGGCCACTGTAATAGGACATAAACAGCCACACTAGCTTTTAGAGACCATGGCACCTGTAAAATAAATTGAGGGGTTCATTGAGATCCCAAAATTACATGCAGGGATCTCCTTGAGATGCAAAAAAAGTATTTGCAGGGTTCTCCAGGGTAAAAAGGTTGAGAAAGGCTGCTCTAGGGGCTCAAAACACGATGCGGCAACAGAACGATGGGAACCGGTGCCAAAAGCCTTTTCAACTTAGTAGCATCCGCAAAACGAGACGCCGGCGGCCGGCCGTTTGAGCCAGCCCGAAGTGTTTAAGGGTTGTTGGGAGTGTTACCTTCTGGCAGGAATTGGAAATATTTCTATTTGCTTAGTAAAACCTACAAGAATTAAAAATAATGTTTTAATACATGTAAAATATCTAGTGTGCTATTGACTCAGCTGTGAAGTGTTCAGTGACTGGAGCCAAATGCATTCCCCTCCCACCCATGTCACATGCCAGCAGATAGAAGTGCCTCGGATACAGCGGCGGAGCTGCGAGTGGCAGGTAAGTGGCTTGTCGGTGCTGCTGTTAAGTATGACGAGCTTCTGCTGAAGCCAGAATCTGATCTCAGGGACGGGAGAGGTGAGGAGAGGTCACCCTGTATTTTGGGTCATGCCAAACGAGGACACAGACAGACATTGGGCAGCACACAAACTTGGCAGGTTGCAATTCACAGAAAAATGGGTGGAGACCAAAATAAACCTGGCAGCGGGCACTGAAAAGTCAGGCTTCGCTTGCATCAGACAATGCTTGCTGCAGGAAGAAAGAAATGAGACTAGAGATTCGACTAACAGTATTTACACACACAGCAGATCCGGGATGTATCGGTCAGATCTGCTCAGTTTCATGTTATATGCATTTAGCAGGACAGGAAATTGTGCAAGAAAATGTAGGGTTTTTTTTTTTTTAAATTTAAAATTGCAGTTTTTGCAAAATAGAGGAAAATATCTGAAATACTAATTTAGCTCCCAGGCTGCTTGCTCAGTCTGCTTATGCATACCTGGGGCTTCCTCCAGCCCCCTTAAAGAGACTTTGTAATGTAAAAAAACACCCTCTGGGGGGTACTTACCTCGGGACTGGGAAACCTCAGGGTCCCAATGAGGCTTCCCCCTCCCCTGTAGCATCAGGGAATCCAGTGCTGCCTCCCCCGAATCCTCTCCCTACAAGCAGGACAAGGTTTGATTTACTGTATATACTCTTGTATAAGCCTAATTTTTCAGCATAAAAAATGTGCTGAAAAGTTACCCCCTCGGCTTATATGCGGGTCAGTGGAGCAGAACGTATGGTGCAGCAGGTTTTGTTACTGGCAGAGGAGCGTAAGGATTGTGCACTAGTGATCTCTTGCCAGCTGACACCCTGCTGTGTTGATTATTCCCCCCATCCCCTGCAACATGGTGTGCGGAGTGCGCTGCTCAAGACTGTCTGTGTCCCCTGGCTTGTGGAGTGTGCAGCAACATATCAGCAGTGCAATGATCGGGGATTATTCCTGTGTGAAAATTGCTGTGTCTCATATCTATGACGCCATCTAGTGGCTTCTTGAGACACAGCTGTATGATCCTGGGGCACATCTGGCTACTGGGAAGGGGGCTGACTTGTACTGGGGGCACATCTGGCTACTGGGGAGAGGGGCTTATACATAAGTCAATCATTTTTTCCTGGTTTCTGAGGGAAAAGTGGGTACCCTGGCTTATACACAGGTCGGCTTATATGAGAGTATATACGGTACCTCTCCGGCATCCAGCGCAGACGCAGTAGTGGCTCTTCGTGTGGGCTAGGCGGAAATAGAGCCCGATCGTATCCACTCTACTGCCAGGCGCAAAAGGACTCACGCCTTCGCAAGTAGAGCAGAGCGACCGGGTTCGGCTATTTCCACCAAGAGCAGCTAGTGTGCCTGTGCAGGATCGCGGTAGGTAAATATTTTCCTCGCCGCACTATCGGGGGGTTCTGGCACTTGGAGGGACGGTGGGAGACTCGTTATGATCCAGAGGCTTCCTCCTCCCAATGCAAGTATCACCCAGAGGGATTTTTTTTTTTTTTTTTTTATTACAGGTTTTCTTTAAGGCTGATCGGTCTTCCCTCGCCATCTTCCCAGGCTGCCTGGATCCTCTGCTAGGCGGCCAGGTAATTCCACCAGGCAGTTCAGGCACCGCCTGGCCTTGCAAATGCCCCCATCCAGGAGCATTCGGCGCCTGCACAGTAGTACTGTGCAGGTGCAGAACTCTCCCGGCAACGGGAGCATGATGGGGGCACGTGCAGCCAGGCCACGCAAGCGCAGTACGCCCCGAGTGGCGGAATGACCAGGCTGCCCAGCGGAGGGATCCAGGCAGCCTGAGAAGATGGAGAGGGACCAATCAGCGTAAGGGGGCTGGAGGAAGCCCCAGTTATGTATATTTTTTTTTTTATTTTACTCCTCTCAGATTTCCTTTAAGAAAAAGTCACAAATAAGCATAGCAAGAGGTTAATTCTCTACAGCCTGGGTTATCCACACATGTATGCAATCACACATGGACAGTTTCTGGCCAATCAATCAAGCTATGTGGGGGTATCGAATACCAGGAGTTGACAAGGCAAAACCATGGAAATCTGTGAGCCATCTGAGGAACTGCCAGAACAGCAATGGCCGCAGCAAGTCCTGCACTAAGCAGACCCCCCCCCCCCTTTCTTTGAGAAATTCTTTATTACACTGACCCAAGAGAATGTTAAATATGTCATAAATGGACGTGTTACAGCCACCACAGAGACAAGCTTAGGCTGTCAAATCCAGGCACATTGGGGTTTAAAATACGGCCCTTAGCCTCTTTCATAGTAATGCCTGACTTTAGCACAAAATGCGTTATCAGGGTTGGATTTTAGGCCTAGGGCCCACTAGTGTGCTTTCAGCAGCGATTTTTGAATGAAGATTGAGGCGAGCCCACAGAAGCGACTGCTATTCTGCAAAAATTGCAAACATTCTGCCTGCAGCTTTTTTTTTTTTTTTTGAACAATTGCAATTCAACAATTTGATCAATAAATCATGCTGCAATCCAAAGTGCCTGGAGAGAACTTACTAAAGATGGACAATGAGTATTATTCTGCCTTGTGTGCAAATCTAACGCAAATTCTATGCCGCCTGAAACAGGGCTTATCTAATGCGCTCCCTGCTGATTTTGATCTGCCTAAATTTACATATACACTACACAAAAGTCGCTGGAAACGTCCGACCAACGACAGACTGGTTTCCTCCAACATCCCAAAAAGCATAGAGATAAGTTAATTGGCTTCCCCCTAAATTGGTCTTAGACTACTACATAAACTAAATGATATAGACATATGACTATGGCAGGGATTAGATTGTGAGCTCCTCTGAGGGACAGTTAAAGTGGACCCAAATTAAAAATACAAGATTTCAGAAATAAAATCTATTTTCTAAATTATAATAATAAATAGCAGCCTTTTTTCAGCTGCATGATGACAAATATAAAATATTTTACATTTATTGGAGGAACCCCTCCCTTCCTTTCAAATTGCCGGGACAAAATCCGGCAAACTGGAGGAGTAGATGGTGTCTGGCAATGGAGAATTGCTAATGGCTGCCCCCAGTATAACCCTAGTTATAAAAAGGGAAGGGTGGAAAGCATGCACTGAAATGATCATAGGTTTGAAGGAGTGTTTATCTTTGTATGTATCAGAGTGGTGCAACTAAATATTTTTAATAAAAAAAAAAAATGTTTGGTTTGGGTCCGCTTTAAGTGACAAGACAATATACTCTGTATAGCACTGCGGAAGATGTCAGTGCTGTATAAATACTAAATAATAATAAATGTCACTTCCAGTATTTAAATGGCAACCGTTTAATATCGGTGTGCAGACAATGCCGTTTTAAAGGTAAAGTCATTTTCGCGACATTGCGCGTTTGTTTGCAGCGATTTCAACCACTTGCTGTTCCATGACGCAAGTCTCAGGTCCAAATTAGCTGCTCAAAAGATTCCTAGACATGAGACTAACATCCAGCACTAAAGAGCGCTGTGATCGTGCCCACGGCCCCGCTGCTGCTCGTGCACGTAGTCGTGCACCCCTACCACAGTACACTACTGCATGTGCTCAGTGTGATCGCCTCTTATGCCGGGCATACACAGCTCGTTTTTTTGCGCCGGATCGAACCAGTGGGATATGCATTGCATCGCATTGTAACAATGATTTTATC
Source organism: Hyperolius riggenbachi (assembly GCF_040937935.1). Taxonomy (NCBI): domain Eukaryota; kingdom Metazoa; phylum Chordata; class Amphibia; order Anura; family Hyperoliidae; genus Hyperolius; species Hyperolius riggenbachi. The sequence goes on from NC_090652.1 coordinate 313,611,427, forward strand.
CCTTGCAAAGGACATAGCGTGAAAGGCACCCAATTCCAAGACACATGTGGTTTGAAAAATATGCATGCAAGTAGGAATTTTTAGTACTTCATTTACCATACAGAGTACTGAAACATCTAAATTACTGCATCTTATTTCTAATGTAATGGACACCTCAACAATAAACAAAACTGGTCAACAGAAAGCAAGAGGAGCGTTTGAGTGATGTTCACCTGCAAAGCTCTGCTTCCCTAACCATGGATGGGATTTCAGGTCCTGCAACACGCCACGGCATCTGTCCAGTACAACGTCTCCCTCCCACAAAGTCAACAGGGAGTTCAAAACCTGAAGAGAAATGGATCATACCAGGACTTGTAAAAATAATATTAATGTAATTCTGCCTTCTTAAAATAGAATGCATTTACAATTATCCAGCTTCATACGAGTAGGAAGGTTCTTCCACGAGGCATCACTTCCGCTCAGAAAGTGAAAATGCAAATCACTTCTTTATGGCCCTGAAAATCATGCCTATAGCCTGCTAGGTGCTTTACAGAGCTATAATGTACAACTTACAGACAACTGCAGAACACAAGTCACCAATACAAGCAGGCAGAACCATATCGGGCTGAGTCATCAACTTAACTCCTATAATTATACATATATAGTATTACTATTTATAGTATTATAAATACTATTATCATCATCATTATTAGAATATATTGTAACATTATAGTGCAAGCACACATGATAAAAGGCATGCCTTCATTGTTAACCTGAATCACCAGGCTACTTTATTTAAACTCTAACCGGTTCATAAAAAACTAAAATATTAGGCAGTAGCGGATGACTTTGATTGGTCCATAGATTTACATAAAATTAACATCTGAATCAACTTAAAGAGAAACTGTTGAGAAAATGTTGTAATTAATAAAAAAAAAATTGTTGTTTTTCTACACAAAATTTATAAATTATTTACATTGTTGAATCTTCCCGCTGATCACATTGTGAAATTTATTCATCTTTAGTCCTGTCACATGATCATTGTGGAATGTTTGTGAGAGTTCTATGCACAGGAGGGAGATACTGCTTACTTGGCAGTTTTTAAACAGCGGTTACTTCCCACAATGCAACAAGGTTCACAGGAAATGGTCATGACCCCAACATCACATTGAAGGAGGAGTGTCATCAGAATATCAGCCATACAGATGTCCCCGATTATCTTTTTGTGGAAAAGGTAAAGTATTTTCCACGGGAAAGAGGCTACTGATTGGGATGAAGTTCCATCCAGGGTAAGAGCTCCCCTTTAAGATCTGGCTTCCCACTGAAAACCTCTACTATAGAGTCCAATATCAATCTTAGGTGTGCTTCTCCCTTTTATGGATGAATAGGTCTGGTTACCACTTTTTTTTAGAAATAGGTTAACCATGACTGAAGGGATGGAAGAATATGAATATGAAGAATATTTCTAAACCTTTACAAATATGGCGCCTCTGTTCTCTTATTACGTGATATCCACCTGGTGGATGGGTGTGGACACCCTCTTTTCTTCTTCTACGCAGAGAGCGACTTTTAAGCCTGAGCGGGGACAGGTCTAATCTCCCTGTCTGCAATACAAGTGGTTGCCTAAACTTGGCAACCTACAATTGTGAGTATAATTTTACCATTTTTTTCTCACAATCATTATACCAACAATATTACACTATCGGGGGCTCTCGATTCTTCCCTTTTCTCTTCTTTACAAATATGGTGAACTGAAATTCTGTATTTTCTGGCGTATAAGACTTCTTTTTTTTTTTTTTTAATTCTGTTTATTTGCATTTTTGACTTCTTTTTAACCCAGGGTAGTCTTCTCAAAAATCAGGGGTCGTCTTATACGCCGGGTGTCATCTTCTAGGGTGGGTGCTGAAACTTCCGAGCCAGACTGGGGAATCTGTGGTTGCCGCATACAGTGGGGGAGCTCAAAGACGCCTGCGGCCGCATCCCCACCGTATGCGGCGACAGTATGAAAGCTGCAAGGGCGGTGATGTACAAGTATGGTAGAAGAAAATCCACTCACCAGGATTTCTGGAAAGAAGGGACTTAAGGTGATCCCGATGAGGTGAGGGGGAACCTCACTGGGGAGGTTGGGAAGTGAAGGGTGGAGCAAGCTGCAGGCGTCCGGGACACCCAGGGTATAAAAAAAAAAAAAAAAAAAAAAAAAAAAAAAAAAAAGAGCGGCACTGCGCCCAGAAAAAAAAAACAAAACACGCCTCTTTCACCTGTCTGGCCCGCCCTTGTATCCCATTACCGTACCTCCTTCTCTGCCTCTTGCTCCTGAGGACTGCAGTGAAGCGGCGCAGGCACACATGTGCGAGATCTGAGAGGCAGAGAAGGAGAGAATAGTATACAAGAGCGGGCCAGACAGGTGAAAGAGGCGTGTTCGTGCTACCACTCTGATAGTCTTGGAGACAGGAATAGCTGTCCAATCCAAGGAGGCTTCGCATACAAACAACCAGCCAATCGCCAGTAAGTTACATCACTTCATATCATAAACAGGATAAAAAGTTTGTAGTGTGGTTCACCCCTATCAAATTGTAACAATATCAAACACTTTGGTTAAAAAAAAAAAAAAAACCTTACTGTTTTGTTTGTTTGATATTGTTAAGGTACATCACTTGCCCTGATTGGCTGGTTGTTGTATACTGGGTACCACATACAGTACAGCACCAGTATCTGTACCTGTTTGTACAGTATAGCACCAGTACATACAGTACAGTATACGAATGTCCAAGAGTCAAGAGGGGTAGTCTTATAGGGAGAGTATATCCCAAAATTTATATTTTAACTGGTAAAGTTGGGGGTCGTCTTATATGCCGGAATATACGGTATTGATATTACCAAAGCTGAGAGAATCACCTGCTCTTAGCTTTTGTAAATAAACCACCGAACATCCATGTTTGTTTTGCCTCCAGTGATGATCCACAGAGGGGAGACCGGGTGATAATCTAATAGTCAACATTTGTTTAGCCGGGTCAGGGTCCTTCAACCCAAACCTTGTGGAAGGAGGGACACCTTTCCATTATCACGGACAAAGGTAAACAGCATTTACTAATCTTTAATCCCAGCTGTTCATGCTGACTAGGGAGGACTTTGCTGTAACTCAGGGTAACCAATTCTGACTGTTGCAGATCTGACTTGCCGCCTATAAAGGGTGAAAGTGCCTGTGTTTCTGCCAAACTACAGGCCAGAGAAATAATGCAAGTTATGCATAGGCCTGAATATACTTACAATAAACAAAATCAGGGGGGGGGGGGGGGGGAGGGGGGTTTAAAAAGACCCTAACCAGAGTGAAAAATAACTTTTACCTTTGGCCTTTACCACAGACCTGACAGGACCTCAAGGTAATAACATAGCGATCTCTGCTGCTTTGATATAAATACAAATGGACATCAGCCCCTGGTCAAATGTCAGTTTACCGGAGCCCAAAAACACTCTGTCCAGTGTTATTTAAAGATCTAATCACATTTGCACAAGATCAACAAGGTGCACAAAAGATCAGTTTGTACTAATAATCAGGAGGATAGGGGAGGATAAACATATCTCCATTGGGTAAACAGAGCTGCTGGCTGAGACTAGAAAGCATGAAACAGCTGGGAACATTATATAAGAGACACCGCACTCACACAGGTTATTAATGTCAATAACATAATGTTACGCAGCAGCCTAGAAAACATTACTCCAGATGACAGATGGGCGCAGTCAGCAGAGTGTCAAATGGTCAGGACAGAAGGAAAGGAACTCCTTTCCTTCTAAGTATGAAAGCGGAGCATACATTCCATCTGTTGAAAAAGACGCTGCAATATGGTCTGGAGGAAAACAGTCTAAGGCCACATACACACATCAGACCATAGTCTTTGGAAAATGAAAGCTCACAGACCAATTTTACCTCCTTCCATGTAGTATGAGAGCCATACTCTACACAGTCTATTCTATGGAGCTGCACTCCCCATCAGACAGAAATCTTTGCAAGATGCTGCACACACAGATGCTGTACAGACACAAAAGATAAGTAACTGCAAAAGATCTGTTCCTGCAAAAGATTTGTTCCTGCAAAATGCATCCATAGTCTATGATATCTGCAGATCATCATACACACCTTGTTTAACAGACATTCATCTGCAGATCAGATCCGCCAGAATGGATTTTCAGATCTGCAGATGATTGTCTGATCTGCAGATGCATGTCTGTTAAACAAGGTGTGTATGATGATCTGCAGATCTCATAGACTATGAATGCAATTTGCAGGAACGGATCTTTGGCAGGAACAGATCTTTTGCAGTTACTGATCTTTTGCGTCTGTACAGCATCTGTGTGTGCAGCATCTTGCAAAGGTTTCTGTCTGATGGGGAGTTCAGCTCCATAGAATAGACTGTGTAGGTGTGGCTCTCATACTACATGGAAGGGGGTAAGATTTCTGTCTGATGGGGAGTGCAGCTCCATAGAATAGACTGTGTAGGTATGGCTCTCATACTACATGGAAGGAGGTAAGATTTCTGTCTGATGGGGAGTGCAGCTCCATAGAATAGACTGTGTAGGTGTGGCTCTCATACTACATGGAAGGAGGTAAGATTTCTGTCTGATGGGGAGTTCAGCTCCATAGAATAGACTGTGTAGGTGTGGTTCTCATACTACATGGAAGGGGGTAAGATTTCTGTCTGATGGGGAGTGCAGCTCCATAGAATAGACTGTGTAGGTGTGGCTCTCATACTACATGGAAGGGGGTAAGATTTCTGTCTGATGGGGAGCGCAGCTCCATAGAATAGACTGTGTAGGTATGGTTCTCATACTACATGGAAGGGGGTAAGATTTCTGTCTGATGGGGAGTGCAGCTCCATAGAATAGACTGTGTAGAGTATGGCTCTCATACTACATGGAAGGGGGTAAGATTTCTGTCTGATGGGGAGTGCAGCCCCATAGAATAGACTGTGTAGGTGTGGCTCTCATACTACATGGAAGGGGGTAAAATTGGTCTGTGATCTTTCATTTTCAAAAGACTATGGTCTGATGTGTGTATGTGGCCTTAACAGAGGTGGTCTACGAGACTCAATAATTCTGTTAGCATCATTTATTGGGCTTGTCTGATTTGAGGCTGTAACCACACCCCTAATACTGTGTTTATTTATAAAAATGATTAATAAGATGCAAAAAATTCTGACATATGCAAATGTAATGCAAATTACATTTAGCTTGGGATTGGGCAATGTATGGCCCAATTCCAAATGGTCTAAAATTTCCATGAAAGTCAAAGTCCTTGTGACGTTCTACATGCGCCAATGTCACATGGTACAGTAACACCGGACAGCATGATTTGTGCTGGCATGACAGGTGAGCTTTCAGCACTGCACACTGGCACATTGGGAGGGGGGGGGGGGGGGAGGGTTGGCGTGGGGGAGACAGATAACCAATGGGGGGCATCAACTGGGGATCTATCAATTGTTGAGATATCAAACACCGTTAACGCCGTACACTCAATCGAATCCTTGCCACCAAGATTTTCCAGCATTCCACATTGATCCTTTCTACAGATTTTAGACGGAAATCGATCAACGATCGATCAGGTGGCCATGTTGTGAGACCAATTCTCCTCCAATTAGATAAAAATTATCTAATGGGAAGGTCTATCGTCCTGCAAAATTGAGCAATGTATAGGCACCCTAAGGGATTAACATTTCCTTTGATTTATAGTCCGATAATAAATGGTCAACAAGGGGTTAATAATCCAGAGGTGGTGCAGCTTGGAAATGCACGATTAAAATCAGCAGCTCCATTTCCAGACTGCATAAATTTGTATAAAAAAAAATTAGAATGATTAGCATCATTCATAGAGAGAATCCCCATCAGTACCGTCACACATGGCATCTCTTCAACAAAAAGAAAGCATCATTTTTGTAGGGGGAGCGTTTGGGATCCTCAACCAGTCTTTATTTCCTGTCTCGGGTTCCACAATTAAAGCCAGAAAGCGCCATGGATGTGCTAAGGGCAGGAAGTGAGGGTACATCTCTCTAATGGGAACACCAACAGCAATAAAATATGCTCCAAAAATGTTCAGCCACTTTCCACACCATCAATGTTTTATTGTCTGAAATGGTGTGTCTAAACTAGAGCTGTTCAGGCCTTGGCACTCTTCCCGCTCCATAGTGCCAGATGGAGGCAGCTGCTGACCCCACGAGGGGCTGATCCTTCTCAACACTTCCCGGTTGTAGGTGGTGCGGTGTTAGGCATGGAGAAAATCCAAAGTCATAATGGTTGTTCAGTTACTACTTTTAATGACTAACAGTGCAAGATTTCCTTCTTCAGCCATGACTGGATCAGAACCGTATAAAGCCATTTCTTACACACAAGTTTGTGCACGCGAGAAATAGCTTATACAGTGATCTAGTTTTGTATTCTGCCTAAATAAGAGAATTTCCAGTTTTGAAAGCTTGCAGGAAATTTTGCACAGTTAGGCATTACTTTAACAACTTGTGGTGTTATGTCTTCAGAATACTTGCAAGGTTTTAAACAGATTAAAAGCTTGCCAGAGATTCAACTGAAATCTACCAATGGCACGCCGGCAACAAACCCCACCATACATATGTCCGACTAGCGTTGAGCAGATATGGTCTATGCTAATGGCTTTGGCTTGCATGCAAAATTAATTCAAATTGTATGTACCTTGGAACTGGCACCAAACAGACCTCCTGACGTTTAAAATAAACCCAATTCCAAGATGCATACTTTGTGTAATAAGCGCTCTTGCCAGCCATAATGGTTAGCATCTCATTTTAACTATCTCTGGAGTCATGAGAAACTCGTGACCGTGCTTTGAGGAAAAACTCACAACAGATTGGCGACACCATTCAGAGAGGGACAGTCATTCTGCTGTCTTTACAGCAATCCTCCGTTTTCTACACTTGTCAAAATAGACAACTAGTAATCACCATGGAAGATTTTATTCTACCAATGTTTGTGTCCCCAGGAGCTTACAGCTTCCCCTTCCCTCTCCATAGGACAGTACTTGCCGCTTGGCTACAACTAGCATGTAGGACTATCACTGGCAGAGCACACTAAACACACAACACAATGCAATAAAGCTGCATTTCAGCAGATAAAAATGTAATAGTCCAGGGAAGAAATCACTATCAGGAATAAGGATTGTTCTTCTGGTGAAGAATAACTTATGACCAACTTAAAGCCCCTTACTCCACTCCAATAAACCGTCTGGGCTCTCGTTAATGCTCAGCACGGGTGGAAACGATACCCGCCGCCCAATACAAAAGCTGCCATTCACTTGAATGGGAGCGTTTACCGCCGAGTTCCAGACGCTGACGGCAAATGCCCGCCAAGCGTCCGTGTGAACCGGCCCTAAAAAATAAACATATGTAGACTTTGTTATGGATTCTATTTAAATAAAAATGATGCATGACAAACCCAGCAAATTGGATGAGATTTGGAGTTTGCACACTTTGGAAAGCTGTATTCTACTGTGGCAGTTACCAATAAAAGCGATCAAAGTTTGCAACCTTTAAATATCACTCAATTTGTCTACAATTTTGCATACAGATCTTTTAGAGTAATTAAACCAAGGGTTTGAGCAAAGTGACAAGAATATAGAATCATTACATTGGATTAACCAAGCAGCTCGGGGTGACCCAAACTACTAGGAATGTATAGGGGGATAAAAGAGACCAAAAAGCCCTCCTACTAAAAAGCAATGCTTGGTGAAATTTGCCTTCTTAAAACAGAAGGAAAGTTTCAATAATTCCGCTATAAGTGAACATTTGTGCTTACCCACAATGCACCCCTACTGAATATGCAAATTATCCCTTTACGCCCCTGTAAGCCAGGCTAGCATCCAGAACCGCTGGTGTATAGCAAGCCTATAGCTATAAAATATTACACAGCCTCACCAACCCCACATGTAGACAGCCTGTTTCGGTGTTCTGGATGCTACTCTGGGTTACAGGGGCGAAAAGGGATCATTTGCATATTCAGTAGTGGTGCATTGTGGGTAACCACAAATGTTCACTTATAGCTGAAATATTGCAAATTTCCTTCGGTTTTAAGGCAAATCTCACCATGGATACATTGGAACACCCTAGTGCTCAGATGAGGCATGTCGCTTTTTTTGATGCCGGGTAACGCCACTGCATGACAAATGATAACACTCATAAGGATACAACCGCTGCCTATCGCCTGCATGAAACCACAGCCATGAGGTGCTCATTGGCCGGCAGCCTGAACTGCCCGACTATAACAGTTCGGCCTTCCGTGTGAGAGGGCCCGAAAGGTACCCAACAGCTGTACAATATTTTTGCCCAATTGGACACTAGATTCAACAAAAACATCTAACTGGCCAGAATTGTGGTCAACTACAGCACCGCAGTAACATCCAATGATCAGGTAGTTTTATTTTTTAGCGGAAGACCTGGAAGCTCAGATGGTAATGCCAACTGCAAGACAATCGGCACAGATTTCATATAAAGTATGAGTAGCTTAAGACTCAGTTCAATCTACGTCAGGGTGGCAGTGTCCATCGCACTCATGAGTGTATGCCTGAGATTCTACGGCAACAGGTCCACTGTTCGAAAAAAAAAAAAAAAAAAAAACTCACACAAGCCAGGTCTAACATTGCAGGAAGGCAATGGCCAAACCCAGGCAGGGCTGTCTTATTTTGTAATACCTTGACAAAGGGGACCATTTGTAGCACGAAAACATTTTTTTTTCCTTTTTGGTGATGTAGTAAAGCACACAGGAGGACTTTATATTTTTGTGGTGTACACACTGTGATTGACTTCTGCAATTTGGAAAGACATGTAAAAAGATCCATGCTTTCCCATAAGAGCATCTGGTGTCCATTCTGCATGACTGTTGACCACTAGCCAACTCTCAAACCGCATTCAATAACCCTCTTGCAGTCCCAGGGCCCTTCACGAGTGTAGTAGTGAATACATTGGCACTGCGGGGCTGATTGGAAAACTAGCATTCAGCAGGGTGACAGGCACAGTGATGCACTGGTTATTTCTTTCACTTGCAGCACACGTTCCCCACTTGACTTTTTCTATAACTCCAGAGTGCGCTCCAAAGCATTGGGGAATCGACAACGACCCCTCACACCTGGGCCACCGCTTCTTCAGTCGGCTCCCATCAGGCAGGAGGGTTTCGGGCCACCTCCACCAGGACATCTATGCCTGGTGCACACCATGCAATTTCCCATCAGATAGAAGGGTCGAAACGATTATTTCTGACAAGTCCGATCTGATTTCCAATCATTTTTCTAATCGATTTTGTATAAAAGCGATCGGAAATTGATTATAAAATGATCGGAACTGTCGGAAATAAATCGCTTCCACCCATCTATCTGATGGGAAATTGCATGGCGTGCACCAGAACTAAGCTGTCAAGCTCTTGAACTCTCCACCTCCCCCACATCTTTTCCTCCCTTATGCCTGGTACACACCACGCAATTTCCCGTCAGACAGGTCCGATCTGATTTCCTATCATTTTTCTGATCAAATAAATCACTTCTGTACAAACTTTATCAGATAAACTTTGGGAAATCAGATCGGAACTGTCGGAAATAAGTCGATTCGACCCATCTGACGGAAATTGCATGGTGTGTACTAAGCATTAGGGTTGTGGTCACTAGCTGTTATCAATAAAACTTTTGTCTATTGAATCACTGCCTCTAACACATCTTATGTGTATAATGTAATATATATTGTTTTATCCTATTTATATTTCTCTTACATTAGGTTCTGTATGTGCCAAACCCAATTCAGCGAATAAAACTATTATTGGTTTATAAAGTGGCAACATATTCCATGGCATCGAATATTTGAGTTTCCTCTAGGAACTCTCGTTCCTGCAGCAGCAGCAGGACAACTGACCTCCCTCTGAAATGTCCCCACACTTTTGCAGAGACTATATTGTGGACATTAGATTGAGAGCTTCGAGGGACAAATAAGCTGGGCACACTCTCAATAAGTCATCCAAAATGACATGGTTTACAAGTACGCCATTTGCTATGTGGTTATCGAGCATTGGAAATCAATTGTACACACACTTACATGGGTAATGTTCACTATTGACACTTATTCGGTGACCCAAGTGGAAGTAAGCATGAGCTGTGAGGAGTATGGATTAAATTAGTGTACTCCACGAAGTGTTGCAGATGTCACTGCTGTGTGTAAACAATAAGAATAACAATGCGATCCTGGCAATGAACACTTTATTTCAAAGAATGTTTTAAAAAAGGTGAAAAAAACTCTGCAAACCTCACCTGGGTCAAAATGGAATATCAGAACATAGCCTTAGGCTAGGTCCACACTAGACCCGGTTGCAGGACGGACACTGCAGTCCGGATCAGGGGAAGTACCCACCGTACTGCAAACTGATGAAAGTGCATCAGTTTTGCATCAGTTTCCGTTCAGGTTTTTCCCTGACAGAAAACGTCTCCATTATTAGGAAGGAGTGGGAGGATTTTTTTGGGCCAATCATAAAGTTCAGGCTATCCGTTTTAACATCCGTTTTTTGCCTGTGGAGCTGGAGATGCGTTTTCTCATTACTTTCACTACCCCTGCGTGTATCCGTGGTCCTGATCCATTGCGTGAAAATGCAGCAGATCCGGACCTTCCGTTCAGGTTTTAAAAACGGATCCCCGCAAACGCAGACTGATCCGTTTTTTACTTGGGGAGGCTGGCTGCTATTTTCAACATTAGTATCCGGGACTCCGTTTTTCATCAGGTTTGAAAAACGCAGCCACGGATACGTTTCCGGACCTAGTGTGGACTGGCTCTTACTGTAAGCAGCCTGAACTACACTGCTAGAGGAATAAAGAGTCTGCAGAAGGGTTATCTTTCAAAAACTTAACGCACCCTTTATTGTAAAATGAACCTAAAGGAAAAACTGGGAATGAAACTCAAGGTGCCCATTAATGATACAATCTTAATTTTACAATCTTGCCACTTCACTATAATATGAGGGACTACCTGAAGTACACACTCTACTTACTTTTCTACCACATCGATATGGTAAGACTGTACAATCAAGATTATATCACTGATGTGCACCTTGGCTACACATTATTAAATGTTGCTATTGATCATAATTACGACTGATGTTATGATCAACCAACATTGCGGTTCAGCGTTTCAATCTTAACATCGATCGCAATAGATGTTAAGATTGAAACGCTGTAGCTCCATGCTACTGTGCAGGTAGGGGCCGTACTGTGCGCCTGCGCAGTGTGCGCACTCATACACGAAGGGGAGCCCGGCTACAGGTGAAAAGGGTCCCCGCCAGCAGCAGAGGATCGTGAAAGATTGGGGTTAGTCTCTGGAGCATCGAGACGCAACCCTCTACAGTGGTAACTTTTTGATAGGTTTCAGGTTTGCTTTAGGGTAACTAAAGTGAAAAAGTCTGCCCAGTTTAACTTACCTGGCACTTCTTCGAGGCCCGCCTGTGCCCTTGTAGACTTTCCATGCCCATCAGCAGCTGTGCCCGCTCCAAAAGCGGGCACAACTGAGCCAGTCACGGGCTACTGCGTATGTGTGGCCCCGGTCACGCGCCTTCGTGGCGGGAAGCGTTCGGTGCATGAGCAGTTGCAATTTTTAGAAATTGCACAACACTCCCAGCCACGGGGGCGCGTGGCCCCAGGATCCGCGTGCAGCTTTTGCAGTGGGGGGGGGGGGGGGGGGGTGTGTAGGGGTCAGGTAAATTGGGAGGCAGCTACTGAATGGATCAGTTTGGAATATTAGCGCAGGATCCAAAAGACTTAATTGGACTAGAAATGCTCTAGGTAAGTTAAACTGGGCAGATTTTCCCTTACGTTTCCTTTAAGTTAGCCAGTAAATGGTATCATCCAGATTCAAAACTTCCTGCTTACACTCGGATATGACCCGGGGTAACATCTGCTTACACTCGGATATGACCCGGGGGAGGTCCGCGTACACTCGGATATGACCCGGGGGAGGTCCGCGTACACTCGGATATGACCCGGGGGAGGTCCGCGTACACTCGGATATGACCCGGGGGAGGTCCGCGTACACTCGGATATGACCCGGGGGAGGTCAGCTTGCTCGGATATGACCCGGGGGAGGTCAGCTTGCTCGGATATGACCCGGGGGAGGTCAGCTTGCTCTGATATGACCCGGGGGAGGTCAGCTTGCTCTGATATGACCCGGGGGAGGTCAGCTTGCTCTGATATGACCCAGGGGAGGTCAGCTTGCTCTGATATGACCCAGGGGAGGTCAGCTTGCTCTGATATGACCCAGGGGAGGTCAGCTTGCTCTGATATGACCCAGGGGAGGTCAGCTTGCTCTGATATGACCCAGGGGAGGTCAGCTTGCTCTGATATGACCCAGGGGAGGTCAGCTTGCTCTGATATGACCCAGGGGAGGTCAGCTTGCTCTGATATGACCCAGGGGAGGTCAGCTTGCTCTGATATGACCCAGGGGAGGTCAGCTTGCTCTGATATGACCCAGGGGAGGTCTGCTTGCTCTGATATGACCCATGGGAGGCCACTTACCGCAGATATCCTCCGTTAGGGTGCTGGTTGTAGTGTTCAGGCTGCGTGTGCCAATACAGCATTTTCAGCAGGACAGAGTCGGATCCGGCGGTGGCAGCAGCAGCACAGAGCCCGACAGCAGCGCTCCTCCCCTCCCCCTCCGTGCTCGGGACACCCCGTCTAAGCCCGGTACATACCTCCCGTCACCCCCGCCGCCTAAAGGGCTCCCCGCCAGCCCCCGCCGCTGCAGCTCCGGAACCCGCCGCACATACCCCCTCCAGTCACGTGATAAGCCGCCGCCCCCCCGGCCGGAGTCCCCGCCTGACCCGCCGAGAAGCGCTCCGCAACCTTCACCTGACGAGCCGCACGAGCGAATGCCTCCGTCGCGCCCCGCCCGCACTTATATACCGTCCCCGCCCCCAGAGCGCTCATTGGACCGCTCCGCGCAAGGCGCCGTCCCCCGAGCCACTCCCATCTGCGCGAGGACTGCTCTGTGAGGAGAGCGGAGCCGGGATATTCCCGCCCATACAGGGCCCGCCCCCTCCTAGCCTCCAACGTGAGGGAGACTCACCTCCTGTACCTCACAACCCAGATATGGGGGGAACCCACCTTTGCCCCTCACCCCCTGACACTGAGGGGAACCCACCTCTGCCCCTCAACCCCTGACACTGAGGAGAACCCACCTCTGCCCCTCACCCCCTGACACTGAGGGGAACCCACCTCTGCCCCTCACCCCTGACACTGAGGGGATCCCACCTCTGCCCCTCAACCCCTGACACTGAGGGGAACCCACCTCTGCCCCTCACCCCTGACACTGAGGGGATCCCACCTCTGCCCCTCACCCCCTGACACTGAGGGGAACCCACCTCTGCCCCTCACCCCCTGACACTGAGGGGAACCCACCTCTGCCCCTCACCCCCTGACACTGAGGGGAACCCACCTCTGCCCCTCACCCCTGACACTGAGGGGATCCCACCTCTGCCCCTCACCCCCTGACACTGAGGGGAACCCTTCACCCCGATATTAAGGGGAACCCACCTCTGCCCCTCCCCTTACCCATGACACTGAGGGGAACCCACCTCTGCCCCTCACCCCCTGACACTGAGGGGAACCCACCTCTGCCCCTCACCCCCTGACACTGAAGGGAACCCACCTCTGCCCCTCACCCACTGAAACTAAGGGGGACCCACCTCTGCCCCTCACCCCCTGACACTGAGGGGAACCCACCTCTGCCCCTCACCCCCTGACACTGAGGGGAACCCACCTCTGCCCCTCACCCCCTGACACTGAGGGGAACCCACCTCTGCCCCTCACCCCCTGACACTGAGGAGAACCCACCTCTGCCCCTCACCCCCTGACACTGAGGGGAACCCACCTCTGCCCCTCACCCCCTGACACTGAGGGGAACCCACCTCTGCCCCTCACCCCCTGACACTGAAGGGAACCCACCTCTGCCCCTCACCTCCTGACACTGAGGAGAATCCACATCTGCCCCTCACCCCCTGACACTGAGGGGAACCCACCTCTGCCCCTCACCCCCTGACACTGAAGGGAACCCACCTCTGCCCCTCACCCCCTGACACTGAGGGGATCCCACCTCTGCCCCTCACCCCCTGACACTGAGGGGATCTCACCTCTGCCCCTCACCCCCTGACACTGAAGGGAACCCACCTCTGCCCCTCACCCCCTGACACTGAGGGGAACCCACCTCTGCCCCTCACCCCCTGACACTGAGGGGATCCCACCTCTGCCCCTCACCCCCTGACACTGAGGGGAACCCTCCTCTGCCCCTCACCCACTGACACTGAGGGGAACCCCTCACCCCCTGACACTGAGGGGATCCCGCCTTTACCCCTCACCCACTGACACTGAGGGGAACCCCTCACCCCCTGACACTGAAGGGAACCCACCTCTGCCCCTCAACCCCTGACACTGAGGGGAACCCACCTCTGCCCCTCACCCCTGACACTGAGGGGATCCCACCTCTGCCCCTCACCCCCTGACACTGAGGGAAACCCACCTCTGCCCCTCACCCCCTAACACTGAGGGGCACCCTTCACCCCGATATTAAGGGGAACCCACCTCTGTCTCTCACCCCCTGACACTGAGGGGAACCCTTCACCCTGATATTAAGGGGAACCCACCTCTGCCCCTCCCCTTACCCATGACACTGAGGGGAACCCACCTCTGACCCTCACCCCAAGATATTACTTTACTCCTTAATGTTACTATAATTATTATTATTTAGTTTTTATATAGCGCCAACATCTTCCGCAGCTCTGTACAGAGCCTATAGTCACTTAACTGTCCCTCAGAGGAGCTCACAATCTAGTCCCTGCCATAGTCATATGTCTATGTATGTATAGAGTAGTGTATGTATTGTAGTCTAGGGCCAATTTTAGGGGGGAAGACAATTGATTAATCTGAATATTTTGGGGATGTGGGTGGAAACCGGAGTGCCTAGAGGAAACCCACACAGACACGGGGAGAACATACAAACTCCTTGCAGATGGAGATCTGGCTGGGATTCCAACTGGGGACCCAGGGCTAACCACTACGCCACTGTGCTGCCCACGGCTGAGGTAGGTAATGTTCACTGAAACTGTACAGCGAGGTAGAATGAGAGAACATTGATATATAATTATCAGCATGCTGGCACAGCAAATTCATGGATTTTTAAATGATGCATGAGCTGAAATAAAGAAGTGAAGCTTCACTTACCTGGGGCTTCTTCCGGCCCCTAGAAGTTCCAATGACCTCACTGAAGTTCCACTGACCTCCAGGCTGCCTCTGTTCCCCCGGTAGATGGCTGACCCCTGGCTGGGTCGCAGGCTTCTTCCTCTGTGACACAGCTAGAGTTTGCCATCATTATGGAGGTGACGGCAGGGCCGGTTCTAGACTTTTGCCTCCTGAAGCAAATATGAAAAAAATGCACCTTTATTTCTAAATAAAATATCGGAGCCATCAATTTTGATAGGGACATAATTTAAACGGTGTAATAACCGGGACAAATGGGCAAATAAAATACATGAGTTTTAATTATGTGCATGTATTAATTTTAAACTATAATGAGAAACTGAGAAATAATGATTTTTTTTCCATTTCTTTCTTAACTTTCCTGTTAAAATGGATTTAGAAAAAAATAATTCTTAGCAAAATGCACCATCCAAAGAAAGCCTAATTAATGGCATAAAAAACAAGATATAGATCAAGTAATTGTGATAAGTAGCGATAAAGTTATTGGCAAATTAATGGGAAGTGAACGTTGCTCGGATGCATACTATTTTCGACACTGTAGGCTGAAGTGGTGAAGGACCCGTTTCCACTGGTGAAGAATACACAGCGGTTCCCCGCATGTGATTAGAGTGGGGAAATTATATCTTTATAATAATTATATCTGACTTCTATTTAACTTCAGTCAGAGCACGCATATTATGCCACAAGAGTGAAACGTGCTGTGACCCTGCTGGTCCTCCATACAAACGGATGTGGATCCAATTGTAGTGCCGACTCTCTCTTTTCCCTCTCCTATGCTTTCCCTATGAATGGGAAATTATATCTATTCCGTCAATGGGCTTTCCGTCTGAATCGCATGTGATTGGAACGACATGGTGCAATTTACCGCCGTTCGCATCCGAATCCCTGTGGCTCTAGTGCAAGGCACAGCTATAGCAATTAGGCTGTGGCTGTGCAATAGTTTAGTTGTGTTTTAGGCACACACCTGCAACAAGCATGCAGCCAGTGGAATCACATCAGAGCCTCAGCATCTGATCTGAATGTTCATTCCAGGCAAGAGACTTATAGCAGTCTTTCAACAATTTATTGGTATTTATTTACCCTTGTGCTCCCCACATACTACCGTATTTACCCTTGTGCTCCCCACATACTACCGTATTTACCCTTGTGCTCCCCACATACTACCGTATTTACCCTTGTGCTCCCCACATACTACCGTATTTACCCTTGTGCTCCCCACATACTACCGTATTTACCCTTGTGCTCCCCACATACTACCGTATTTACCCTGTGCTCCTTACATACCCCCTGGAATGGTAAAGATTACCTCAAGTACTCCTTGACAGATATATTTAGTTGCAGTACACGGTAATTGTTTCTTAACAATTTACAAGAGTTTACTACTGTGTTTAACTGCTTCTGGACCTTGTTAGCTGAAATCTTCATCCTGTTTGTGAGCTGGAATCCCTGCCAGGGCGTAGATTTCAGCTAGTCAGGGCCGGCCCTAGGTTTCACAGCGCCCTGAGCGAAACCTGATTTTTGTGCCCCCCCCCCCTTTCATCCTCTTTCCACGTGCGCACACACGCACGCATGTATACACACACACACAGGCCCATATGCAATTCCCCTTTTCTCCTGAGATCTCTCCTAGAACAGTGGTTCCCAACCTTTTTGACGTTGTGATACATCACGCCAAATGCTCAGATCTCTGTGACATGTATATTAGAAAAAATACTATTAATAACCACGAATGGATGGAAAGAGTGCATTATCCTGAATACACTTAAAAATGAAGGCTAGAAACTTTCAGGAATATTAATAAAAACAGTCAGTGGGACAGTTATCCGCCTCCCCCTATTTAGAATGATAGCACAGCACTGACAATTTGCACCACAGGTTATAGCCGCAGTGCCCCCCCCCCCCAAAAAAAAAACGCCCTCAGACTCAGTATAGGTAGGTAGCCAGGTATAGGTTCCCCAGTATAGGATCTCATGTGTAGGTGCCCTCAATATAGGTTGCCAAGCATAGGTGCCCCCAGTATAGGCAGTATAGGAAGTCAGTTGAAGGTCTCCAGGTCTCCATCCCTCCATAGTTATCCAGGCATTGGTGCCTCCAGCATAGGTAGCCAGGTGTTGGTGCCCTCAGTAAAGGTAGCCAGCTATAGGTGCCCTCAGTATAGGAAATCAGGTGTAGGTGCCCTCAGTATAGGCAACCAGCTATAGGCGCCCCTTTGGAAGCTGGCGCCCTGAGCGACCGCTCCGGTCGCTCATATCAAAGGCCGGCTATGCAGCTAGTCATGCCTCGCGGTCTCATCGCTCCTGTCATTCGCACCGTTCTTTCATCCCTGCAGCCTGCTCGCACTGCCTCTCGCCAAGCCATTTTCATTGGCTCCTGAACCCATGATCATTGTGAGCCAATCACTGTGATCACAGCTTGATGTTTAAAAATACAAATATCTGGTCCTTAAGGGGCCAAATGGTTAAAGTAAACCTGAGATTTAATAAAAGAGGAAATGTATACATACCTGGGGCTTCCTCTAGCCCCCTTTAGGCTGATCGATCCCGCGCTGTCCTTCTCCGAATGCTTTAGGCCCCATGGCAGTCTGGCTGGATGGTGGGATGTCATAATCTCAAAATTGAAGACCTTCAGTGGTGAGTAGAGGGTATGAATTATAGTAGTTAAAGACAACCTGTAGTGACAATAACATAATGAATAAAATTGCTTTTTGTTTACGATATTCATTTATAGGTTATTTAGTCAGTGTTTGCCCATTGTAAAACCTCTCCTCTCCCCTGATTTACATTTTGAAATGCGTAACTGGTGATGACATCATTAGTTCTGCCAGGTGATCTGTACAGAATGTTACTGAGAGTTCTATGCACAGAGGGAGCTACTGCTTGTTTGGCAGATGGAAAAAGCTGTTATTTCCCACATTGCAATGAAATTCACAGACAGGAATCTGTCAGGACCATGGCAATGACCTCACACTGGGGGAGGGGTTTCACTACAATTTCAATCACACAGACCCTCCTGATGATCTATTGGAGAAAAGGAATAGAGTTCTCATGGGAAAGGGGGTATCAGCTACTGATTAGAATGAAGTTCACTCCTTGGTTAAAGTTCCTCTTTAAAGGGTACGGGAGGAATAGCTTAACTACTATAGAAATGGAATATAAATAAATGTAATGGTTGAATTTGCCATAACTACTTCCTGTGGAAATACATATAATGTGTTACTACAGGAAGTAGTTATGGCCAATTCCATATCTGCGTTTAAGGGGGGCTTAGATGCTTTCCTTGCGTTGAAAGACATCCATGGCTATAATTACTAGGTAATGCCCAGTGATGTTGATCCAGGGATTTTATCTGATTGCCATCTGGACTCAGGATGGATTTTTCTCCCTTTTAGGCCTCTTTCCCACCAGGACGTTGCGTTTTAGGGGACGTTATGGTTGCATAACGTGCCCCTAACGCAACGCCTGGTGGTGTTGCGGAGGACGCCAGAGTGAGCCGCGTTATGCAGCTCTTTGTGCGCACTGTGGTCTCCGTGGCGCTGATTGGCTGGCGGGACCACGTGATGCGGAGTGTTCCATTCCGCATGACGTGGTCCCGCCAGCCAATCAGTGCACACAGCGGTCGCTCCAGGAAGAAAACACTGCACGTCAGCAGTGCAGTGAATATTAATTAGCCATGTGGCTAATTACTGCGCATGGGCAAGCAGTCTAACGCGGCTAAAGCCACGTAGAACGCACAGCATGCTGCACTTTCTCAGAATGTGCAGCTTTACACTGTAACACAACGTTGGCATTGTGAACAGCCCATTGATTTTTTATTACTGTGAGTTGGGCTGAGTTACAGGCTGCATTAACCTGCGCCTGTAACGTCCCACTCTGAAAGCAGCCTTAGGGCTAATTGGCCAATGCCTTGTAAGGGTTTTTCATCCTCCTCAGGATCAGCAGCAGTGGCGGCTCCAGGAATTTTTTTTAGGGGGTGCTATGCAGGTGCTGGACCAATTTCCGGGGGAGCTGACGCGCGCCGCGGCAAAAAATGGGTGTGGCTACAACCTGCGGCGCAGCGAGAAAATGGGCGTGGTCATGACCGGATGAGGGCGGGGCTAACTGTAATTTAAAGTGAACCCAGGGTGAGAGTGATATGGTGGCTGCCATATTTATTTCCTTTTAAACAATTCTAGTTGCCTGGCAGCCCTGCTGATCTATTTGGCTGCAGTAGTGAACTGAATTACACCAGAAACAAGCATGCAGCTAATCTTGTCAGTTCTGACAATATTGTCAGAAACCCCTGACCTGCGGCATGCTTGTTCAGGGTCTATGGTTGAAAAAATTAGAGGCAGAGGACCAACACGGCAGCCAGGCAGCTGGTATTACTTAAAAGGAGATAAATATGGCAGCCTCAATATTATTCTCACCTCGTATTCCCTTTAAAAGTGCAACGCAAAGACAGAGGGCCCAAGTTTTGGTGACCCTTTTCCCAGAAAATTCACATAATTGTGCAGGTTTTCTCAAGAAAATACACGTAATGTGAGCAGATTTTAACAAAAAACACGTCCAATGACCCCAATATGCACAATCGTTATCAGATATGGCTCCAATATGCACAATCGGTAGCAGATATGACCCCAATATGCACAATCGTTATCAGATATGGCCCCAATATGCACAATCGTTATCAGATATGGCCCCAATATGCACAATCGGTAGCAGATATGGTCCCAATCGGTAGCAGATATGGTCCCAATATGCACAATCGGTAGCAGATATGGTCCCAATATGCACAATCCGTAGCAGATATGACCCCAATATGCACAATCCGTAGCAGATATGACTCCAATATGCACAATCGGTAGCAGAAATGACCCCAATATGCACAATCGGTAGCAGAAATGACCCCAATATGCACAATCGGTAGCAGAAATGACCCCAATATGCACAATCGGTAGCAGAAATGACCCCAATATGCACAATCGGTAGCAGAAATGACCCCAATATGCACAATCGGTAGCAGAAATGATCCCAATATGCACAATCGGTAGCAGAAATGACCCCAATATGCACAATCGGTAGCAGAAATGACCCCAATATGCACAATCGGTAGCAGAAATGACCCCAATATGCACAATCCGTAGCAGATATGACCCCAATATGCACAATCCGTAGCAGATATGACCCCAATATGCACAATCCGTAGCAGATATGACCCCAATATGCACAATCCATAGCAGATATGACCCCAATATGCACAATCCATAGCAGATATGACCCCAATATGCACAATCAGCATCACCTGAAAAAGAAAAACCCATTTACTCACCTACAGCCAGAAGACCTCCTGTCCCGACCTCCTGTCCCGACCCCCTTGTGGCGCCCACAATCCTCTTCCTTCCCGACGTCACGACGAGACTTCCTGCCTGCATGCAGAGAGCAGGGCTACGGGAAAATGGCCGCCCGAAGCCATGCACTGCAGACTCGAAGTCTGCAGAACAGGGCTCCGGGTGGCCATCTTACCGTAGCCCTGCCTGCTGCTCCGTGCTGCCGCTGTGTGAACTGACTTGGCGTCTTTTAGACGCCTGAAGTCAGTTCACTCCAGGGGGTTCTTGGACAATTCTAGGGGGTGCTCGAGCACCCCCAAGCACCCCCCTGGCGCCGCCCCTGATCAGCAGGGATATGTGAGGGTGCAGGCTGGTGTTGTACCTTATTTTCTGGTTGTACTCGATGGACGCATAAGTCTTTTTTCAACCCAATTTACTATGTGACTACTGTATGCTAATCTTGAAGCACAAAACTCAAAGTTGAAGTTCTTAAATTCTGAAAGCACACACTATGTAGTGTTAATGACGAGTATATAACTTTTGGAACTCCATTTTCAAATGTAAAAATCTGTTTTAGACCTTGCACACTGCAAGCAATTCAGATTCAGATTCCGCTTTTTAATCTGTTTTTACTTCCGATTCAGATTCAGATTTGCAGTTTTCTCCCTGCACACTGCAAATCGGAATCTGAATCGGATGTAAAAACTGATTAAAAAGCGGAATCTGAATCGGAATCGCTTGCAGTGTGCAAGAGGCCTAATAGTTGTGTTTGCCTACAGCTGTACACCTGTCCATAGAGATGCATGCAGCAGCTCTACACTCCGGCTTCCTGTTCAGGGGTATTTAAACCCCACTTTCTGTCTACAGAAGGCTGTGCCAGCATACTAACTCAAGAAGATAAAATGAATTGTAATTGAAAAGTTTTTCCAACCTGTGCAAACTTTTTCCATGGTCCGCCCCCTGCTCACTGCCACTGTCACTAACCCTTGCCACCACCTTTTGCAACATCTGCCGATACTGCGCCTGCGCTGGAGCCAGGAAGGTAAATATTTACTTCCCCGCTGTTCTGAGGGGCACAGCGAGACCGCCTTGGGACCGACCAGGACGGGGGAAGCCTCAAAAGGATCCGGAGGCTTCCCCCACCCGAGGTGAGTACCCCCCAGGGGAGGTTTTTGTCATTATATATTGTGAGACAAATTGGGGTTACCAGCCACCTTAATATACCAAGTATCAAAATTTTATTAATCAAAAAAGGGAACATAGAAAATCTCCATTAATACACATGTAAGAGGAGCACTCATGATTCATTGATTAAAATTGCGTATGCAAAAGCTATGTAGCCATCAACACAGTATTGGATAATACCTATTCCATATTAGTATTGCACATAGAAAATCTCACACATGCATACTCCATGCATCCCGCGCTTGCATACTGGTGCCTTACGCATGAATACTTTCTGTTTGGGGGCCCCCCTTAACTATATCCACAATCTGGCAGAACTCCAAGAAATAGCCACAATTAATGGAGGCCGATCATCACCCCATTCTATATTTGTATAATTGGGGCTGACTGGAATAATGGCAGTTCATTTATTCACATGAGGAAACAGAGGATGGGTCTCACCAAGTCACAGATGCTGGCGTCTTTTTAGCTTCTTCAGTGCGTACCACACAGTTAGTTATACTGCTTATGGGGTGCTCTGGATAGATGTAGAGCCGTCCTTATCACCTGTTCCCCCCGACAGTCCGTTTGCCTCACTCTGGACACAGACCGGTTAGCTGTATTTCTCCGGGGAGGCGAGCTGCGGAAGACCAGCCATACATAGGACGCCAAGCACTCGTCAGCGCGGAAGCGTGGCTGGAAGCTCAAACTGCGTGACTCCGCCCACCGACGTTTCGCGTCATGTGTGACGCTTCATCATGGTGTGGCTTCAACATACAACGAAACGATTTAAAAACAGTCTGAAGGCCCGCCCCTTCTCTACGCCTGCAGCATGTTCTATAATCCACAGGCAGCTGGATGGGCTGTCAGCCACACGTAAATGTGTCAATCACAAGTCAGCACTTGCACACGGTGAGCATTTTGAGTCCCAAAGGCAACGATAGGAACGTCATCACTTTGCATTAAAATGAAAGGGAAGACCACTAAACGCCATAGAAACGACATGTAGGCGTAAAACGCCTGGATAGATAGAGCTTTACATCATGCAATATCGCAGTGTGGTTTCTCAACAGGTCCACATGGTTCTTAAATCCACATTGTGTCCATCTCGGGGTTTATTTTGGGTAATCCACAATGAGGGTACAGGAGTAGATAGAACACACTTTTATTTACTTTGTTAATCCTTATATACGCACGTATACATAAGAAGCACCTGTTTCACATGGCACCCATCATTCACTGCGGGTCCATACATATCCCATTCACTCAATCATATCGTCGGATCCGCAAAAACGGAGTTAGGTCCAGTTCTGCATTTAGACCAAGTGGTGCCACGGTCTTTAACTTAAAGATCCATGATGCTTCCTTGCAATACAGTAGTTCATCAAAATCCCCCCTCCTGGTGGACACCTTAAGTCTATATATACCCTTAACTAAAGTTCCAGCCGGTTCATTGCCATGGCATTCTCTATAATGATCATATATACATCCTATGGCTTTACCTCCTCTAATTTTACCCAAATGTTCTAACACCCGTTCTTTCATGGCCCTTTTTGTTTTACCAATGTATTTGAGTCCGCACAGGCACTGTATCATGTAGACGACCCGTGTCGTATTACAATTAATAAATGAACGTATATCATATTCTACATCACCAGTGCTGTTCTCAAACACACCAGTTCGTTCAATAAACGGGCAAAGTTTGCACCTACCACATTTATGTGACCCGTTGGGTACACTTCTCTGTAGCCATGTATCATTGTTGGCACTAAATTCACTTCGGACTAATTTGTCCTTTAAATTGGGTGCTCTTTTTGCGGTGAGGAGTGGGCGGGGACCCACCACCTTTGCTATCTCATCTGAAGCCGTCAAAATTGGCCAGAAAGTAGACAGCAATTCCCGCAAGCCTTCCCAATGGGTATCATAGCTGGTCACAAAAAGCCGCATATGTCCTCCCCCCTCCCCTCCGGACCCCCCACCGCGAGTGGCCAGGAGGTCCTTTCTATCCAGGTTCCATGCCCGCTTCAACGCCCTCCGCAAAACTGAGTGCGCATACCCGCGTTCGCGAAACCGCTCGTACATGTCCCTGGCCTCACGTCGAAAGTCACTTTCATTGGAGCAATTTCTCCGTAACCGGAGAAATTGTCCATAGGGGATCCCTCTTTTTAATGAGGGTGGATGATGGCTGGAGGCATGAAGAAGCGTGTTGCCAGCTGTAGGTTTCCTAAAGGATGTGGAGACCACTTTATTTCCCTCAACTCTCAAACGCAAATCCAAAAAGGGTATCTCACTACCGTATGAGTACGTGAGTTTAATATTGCGATCATTAGAGTTGAGGGCAGAAACAAATAGTTCCAATTCGCCTACACTGCCACTCCATGCCACCAAAACGTCGTCTATGTACCGAATCCATAGGGCGACGTGCGCCCCAAAATCTGGGTTGGGGAACACATCTCTCCGCTCCCACAGCCCCAGGTGTAGACACGCAAACGCAGGGGCGCACGCCGCCCCCATAGATGTACCGCGTACCTGACGGAAATACTTGCCGCCAAAGCTGAAACAATTCTGGGTAAGAATCAATTGCATGCAATCGACAAGGAACTCGTTGTGGGCCCCCGCGGTGGGATATCTCTCGTGGAGGAAGAAAGACATTGCCCGGAGCCCATCCTCATGTGGGATCGAAGTGTACAACGATTCAACATCGATCCCCACAAGGATGGACCCCGGGGACAGCTCGAGACCAGCGAGGACCCCCAACACATCACGGGTATCTTGAACAAATGATGGTAAGGATCGTACCAATGGGCTTAGTTTTTTGTCTATAAATTGCCCTATTCTTTGAGTGGGACTACCAACAGATGAGACAATGGGTCTACCTGGGGGATTGGAGGAGAGCCAGGAAGGTAAATATTTACTTCCCCGCTGTTCTGAGGGGCACAGCGAGACCGCCTTGGGACCGAGGAGGACGGGGGAAGCCTCAAAAGGATCCGGAGGCTTCCCCCACCCGAGGTGAGTACCCCCCAGGGGAGGTTTTTGTCATTACAGGTTTTCTTTAAGTCACCATTTGTGCATTACTTATATTACTATTTCACTGCAGCTAATGTAACTGATAGAGAAAACGCACACAATAAATGTGCAGAATTATGCGGCAGGTTGTCAGTTTTTTTTCTGTGCACAAAAACAAACCACATTCAAGTATGAACTAGCCCATTGATTAAGGAGAATTCGAGGCGGTGCGGCAGAGGGCAGATAGGATACAGAGGCATGTTCTCTGCCTCATGACATGCGTCTGACGACCCCCCCCCGCCCAAACGTGCTGTCACCTTCCAAAATGATTGACAATAAATGTCGCTATTCCGGAGGGTAATGGGAGGAGAGGGATTTCCTGCTCAAAAATGGCCACTGGGGGCGTTCTTGCAGGCTTTCCCCAGCTATCTCTCCCTGGCCGCACCCCCTGCCGCTCCCCCGCCTCCGTGCACACTGGGAGAGAATCTCTCTCCTTCCAGCGTCGTGACAGCCAATGGAGAGCAGGGGGGATGGTGGCTACCTGATCCGCCCAGTCCCTTGGATCAGGCAGCATAGCTTTGTTTTGTTCTTGAATTTTATAACCCCACCTCGGGCTCTCATTAACATGAGTTCTCTGTTTAAATGTGTTTTTCTGAGCAGAAAATGCGCACAAAAAACAGAACAGTGTGACCCCTGACAAAGGGGATGAGGTTTCTGGAGTGCGCTTTCTAATTTTATTTGTTGCCTGTACTTCAAAAAGTCTCTCAAGCGACCCCTGTGTGGTCCACCATGTGAAGGCTCTTCTAGGCCAGTCTTGTCCAACTCCAGCCCTCATTTTTGGCACAGGTTAAACTAATTGATGAGACTGAATGAGGAAATGTGTGGTTCATCAAGTAGATTTCATTTCTCAGTCCATCCTAAACACTGTAAGGGTAGTAGCGGTCACTGTGGGTTTCCTTCCCAAAGGGGAGGGTGGAGCAACGGTCACCTGTATGACAAGGAGAGATCAGGAGCCAAATGGTGCAGTATCGTACGGTGTTGGGTGTTTGCTTGAAATTTAAAGTGTAGTTATACTCACAAAGGTGGGTTGCAGTCCCTCCAACTACCATATATCGACCTACGGGGAAATTTCCATCCCCGCTCTGTATTCCAGGTCCTTCTGGAACTCGAGGTGTGATAGGCAACACTGTGGGTGGAGGCACTCGATATGCTTATATGGGCACCCAAGCTCTCAACACAGTTCATATAGGCATTTGTTTTTTATTGACCTGAGGAAGCAGGCAGAGACCTGTGAAACGTGTTGTCTTTTATAATCATGCTTGAATACATCTTACCTTACAAAACCCTACCTCCTTTTTACAAAATTCTTTTAATTTCATACAACTGACACCTTGCGCATATTTTTGGCCACCTCCACCCCCAGCGCATCATAAACCCCGGCATGGATGTGGCCCCCAAGGACTGGAGTTGGACTGCTCTGGTCTAGGCTCTAGCCTTTCTTTAGGGTTGTGGAAAATTTTGATTGTCTGTGAAGAGAATGATTATAGGGTGAATCTTCCTCCAAGTTATGACCATAGACTATGGGAGACAGTT
Source organism: Hyperolius riggenbachi (assembly GCF_040937935.1). Classification (NCBI taxonomy): domain Eukaryota; kingdom Metazoa; phylum Chordata; class Amphibia; order Anura; family Hyperoliidae; genus Hyperolius; species Hyperolius riggenbachi. The sequence goes on from NC_090652.1 coordinate 313,637,757, forward strand.
TTGTAATTTGTGTAATGTTGGTGAGACTGGTCACATGTAACCACATCAAAGAGTCCCGACGTACGGCTCCGGTGGCTGGTTATGTAGATCCACCCATTTGGAGGTGTGAGACTCGGCATCAGTTTGAGACAGCGGTGAAGCACAATAATACAAAGTCGTCACCGATGGTCCGCCTAGTCTGTCTATGCCAGGACGTCACCCTCCTGCTGATTCTTGCCCTCTTGTTATTCCATTTGAACACCTATGAGCATAATAATGTCTCTTTGGAGCAGAGCTAGATCAGCTTTTTTATAGGGGTAGGGAGTGTTCTGAAATAATAAATCAATTGAGGAAGGGCTACCATTTTTACAATGTTTAAACAACCAGCCCAGGACAGTGTGGGCGACGCACATAGCCTCAATGAGTATCCTGTACAAAGGTGCATAGTTTCATCCATACTGTATATTCACTAAATCATTGCTTAAAGAGAATCTGTAAGAAAAAAGTGCCCCTGGGGGGTCCTGGGGCACGGAAGCCTCTGGATCCTAATGCGGCCTCCCCCGTCCTCCTCCGTTCCAGCGCCGTCAGCTGATCGGATCCACGCATTGTGTCTGCGCCTGCTCAGTTGAGCGGATCCGATCGGGCTTCAAGTCAGAAGGAAAACCGCCACTGCGCTTGCGCAAGGCTCACACAGGATCGTTATGATCCTGGAGCTTAGCACTGCCGACTTCAGTGGATGGAACGGAGGGACGGAGGAAAACTGTAGAAAAATCGTACAAAAATCGTCTTCCTCCTACCCGGCATAGGTCACTAAAGGACTGCAGGTTCAAACAGGAAACATACTCATGAATGTGATATTATTATTTATTTGGCAGTGTCATTATCTATATACATCTTAATCACTATAGGTCCATCAAGTCCAGCTCTATGGAGAGGCTGCACTCGACTTTACCAGCTGCATAGATGGGCAGAGCCCACACAACTTCCATTCAAAACAGAATCAGTAAAGGAGGATGTTGGCTTTAAGGACAGCCTATGCACAGATTGTTCAATACTAGACTCTTCCACGATGATGACGTGCCCTCTCGGAAGAAACCTTTCATGATGATGACGTGCCCTCTCGGAAGAGACCTTCCACGACGATGATGTGTCTACTCTTCCCAAAGGGGCATGTCATCATTGTGGAAGAGTCTAGTATTGAACAATCTGTGCGCAGGCTGTCCTGGAAGCCAATGTGCTCCTTTACTGCATCTGTTTTGAATGCACATTGTGTAATCTGCCCGTGTGTGAGCTCTGCATATCTATGCAGCTGGTCAACTCGGGTGCAGCCTGTATTTGGAAGCACTGCCAATATCTTCTGTTGTACAAAAATGTAAATCTACTTATGGCTAGCTGCATCCGAGTGTATCAGTTTCCATTCAGTTTATTTAGATTAGAGGTTAGTGCATAGTTTTGCACCTGATTTGTATTTAAGGTGTGTAATTTAAAGAGAGTCTGAAGCGAGAATAAATCTCGCTTCAGACCTCATAAATAGCAGGGGCATGTGTGCCCCTGCTAAAACGCCGCTATAGCGCGGCTTAACGGGGGTCCCTTCACCCCCAAATCCCCCTCGATACACCGGGGGAGCGCTTCCTGGTTGGGGCAGGGCTAACCGCCGCAGCCCTGCCCCACGCGCGTCTGTCAGCGCGTATCTCCGCCTCTCCCCCGCCCCTCTCAGTCTTCCTTCACTGAGAGGGGCGGGGGAGAGGCGGCGATGCGCCGCTGACAGACGCGACTGGAGGCAGGGCTGCAGCCGTTAGCCCTGCCTCCAGGAAGAGACAGCCAGCGACCTTTTCACGACACACTTTTGGAGGGGGTGGGTTGGGGGTGAAGGGACCCCCGTTTAGCCGCGGGATAGCGGCGTTTTAGCAGGGGCACACGTGCCCCTGCTATTTATGAGCTCTGAAGCGAGATTTATTCTCGCTTCAGAGTCTCTTTAAGTCCCTGGGGGGCGCTGCATGCCTCTGTTGGTTTCATTTCAGTTGTAGCCTGATTAAGAGCGCTGTCAATCCTTTCCCAGCTCTATGGAGTGTACGGCTTATTGTGGTCCTATGGACAGATATACTCCAGTCTCTGGTGTGGAACTCTGCAATACCTGCAAGGTTACCTTTGTAGTATGGGCTGCCTCTCTGATTAATGCCCTTTATGCCCAGTCTGTGAGTTTTGGAGGGTGGCCCATCCTTGGCATTGTCGCTAATCCTTTAAAGACAATGGATCTGATGCTGCTCCGGGGATATTCAAATCTTTGGATATTTTTTTTTATAATATAACCTTGACTTGTACTTCTCAACAACTTTGTCCCTGAGCTGTCTGGACAGCTCCTCAATCTTGGTACATAGAGGGAAGGAACAAGCACCACTAACAATATTATAAGCTAATTCCCGTAGTCCTAGGCGTGCTACAGGCTAAAGCTGAGATAATCAACAAGGAAAGAAAAAACAGCCTTACAAGCACCACTCTGGACAGATATGCGAGGGATCAAATATAAATTCATCCTTATTAACCATCAAACAGTAAATAAAAACATGTAAAAACAACAACAGCATGGGTCTGTGGTCCCGAATGGAATACAACCAATATATACACACTAGCACTGGAAATTCATCAATGAAATAATACTGCAGTGCATAATCAATAAATAATAATTACAGACAGAATCTCTCAAATTGGCCAACAAGGTAAAAAACAAAGGTTGTAAAGCGTTGATGCAATAAATATGACAATAGATATTAAGAATATAATAATAAGTAATAATAATAATATGCAGTGCAAAAATAGCAATGAGGTAATGAACGTATAAAGTGACAATGTGCAACGGGGTGTAAGCAAAACAATTCACAATTGGAGTGAAATGTCAGCAAGGATGAGATCAAAGAGAGTCAATTAGTGTTGGGCGAACAGTACCCTCGTATGCGTCATCACGTAGAGGACGTGAGGTCAGAGAAAGGACGGAAGTACCACAAGGGTACTACCGCTGAACCGCCCGCTGCCCGGCCTCAACGCGTCCTAGTCGGACTCCTCCTCCTCACTCACACCACTGCCAGCCAGCCACTGCAGCCAGCCACCGGTACTATTAACTTTCAGAAAACTTTTTTTATGGGGAAGCGGGCAGAGGGGGGAGCACTAGTGGAGGGGGTGGGGGGAATTTCCGACCCGCCCCCATGATCGGGACATGCTCCCCCCTTATGCCTGCGACCCCATAGGGGGGCCGTATTGCAGCATGTTCGGGGGTCCCATTGACTTCCATTGAGTTCGGGGTTCGGGCCGAACATCTGGCCCATGTTCGGCCTGTTCGGCCCGAACCCGAACATCCAGGTGTTCGCCCAACACTAGTGTCAATACAATGTAAAATCGTGCAAAGATGCACCAAGATACACAAGCTGGCATACAACTGCAATACTCACAAGATGGGTGGCAGGAGAGAGACAGAGAAGGGACCCCAGGCTCACATGTAGGCTCCTCAATCTTGGTCTTCATGATGTGATGCCTCTTGCTTAGGCTAGGTCCACACTGGTCCGTCTACAGATCGGATCCGTTTGAAACGGATCCAGTTTGGGTTCCCCCCTCCCTCCGTTTTTAAGTTTTACATATGTTTGGAGCATAAGTTTCCAGTCCGTGGGGGGGGGGGGGGGGGGGCGCCGAACTGGAGGTAGAAGCAGCCAGGAGGGGGGGGGGCAGCGGGGAGGGGGGTCCCCCTCCTCACCTGGGTCCTCTGTCTCCGCTCCCCTCCAGCTACTTGCGCAAAAAAAAAGCGAGCGGGGACACTTACCTTCTCTCTTTGCGTTCCACTGCTCGCTGCTAGACTTCCTGCAATGTCGCCCTCTATAGTTCGGAGGGTGGCAATGCAGGAAGTGACGCGGCGAGCGGAGGAAGTAGAGAGAAGGTAAGCGCTTCCCCGCTCGCTGTGGACATTACATTTTAACAAGTTTTTGCAGAAATAGCTGGAGGGGGAGCGGGGATGGGAGGACCCAGGTGAGGGAAGGGGGGACGCCGCTGCCACCCCCGTCCTGGCTGCTCCCCCTCTAGCATTGCGGCCCCCTCCTCACCCACAGGCTGTGACACAGAAATGGATCCGTTTTTCTATTGCCTGCCACTACCCCTCCGTGTATCTGGATCCATGTGCGGTTTGGGAAAATGCAGCAAATCCGGACCTTCCGTTCAGTTTTTCAAAATGGATCCCCCTGAACGCAGACAGATCCATTTTGAAACTTAGTGTAAAAGGCTGCTTTGTTAACATTGCTATCCGTGGCTCCGGTTTTTATCAGGTATGAAAAACGGAGCCACGGATACGTTTCCGGATCAAGTGTGAACCTAGTCTAAGTGGTGTTTGGAGAGCTCCTTAGTCTTCATGGTGTAATGCCTCTTGTTTAGTGGTGTGAAAGCATCTGGGGCGTTTCTGAAAAGATGTGTTTATGCTGACAGATCACGTGACACTTAGATTGCACACAGTATGTGACTTTTGAAGATAATTGGTTCCACAAAGACTTTCTAAGGGTTTCACTGCAAAGGGTTTCACTGTACATATGCACATACCAGTTTTTAGTATTTTTTTTATTATTTGTTTTTATATACATTTTTTCTTGTTTCACTTCACCAACTTAGAGTACTTTGTTTAGATACCCGTTACATAAAATACGATTAAGAAACTTTATAATTACAGGTTGGAATGTAACAAAATAGATACAAAGCCTGGGGGTGTATACTTTTGCAGGGCCCTGTATTTGTTAGAAGAAAAAGCTCTGGTCCTCCTGTAATAATTTTGTTTTATGCTCTGGGCTGATCACCAATGACTCCTTTCATCTCCATCTAAATGGTGGTTTAATTTTAGCCTGGAAAGTCAAATGTCAGCATTTTTGAATCATGGTTTGACCACCGGGAAAATGCTGGGAATGTGATACCAGATAATGTGGAGAAATTGGTTACAGTTGCATTTGTTTTAGTATATGAGTTGTAGAATATGTTTTTATGTTTTAAATAGTTTATCTGGAGTTTTGTTTGATTTTTTGAAGGCTTTATTGAGGGTGAACTTGAAGTTCCCATACCAGATGTGGATGGAGGTTCTCCTCTGATGCAGGTAGGTCAGGGTTACCACACTTAGGAGGAGCTCCAGTGAGTGATATTTTGTGTATACTGTACAACAGTGTAAATATTGTATGATATCTTCTCATGGGACAGCACTGCAGATGTGACGCTGTGATACAATGTAAAGCAGTCAGTGTACAGCTTGTATCACAGTGTAAATATTGTATGATATCTTCTCATGGGACAGCACTGCAGATGTGACGCTGTGATACAATGTACAGCAGTCAGTGTACAGCTTGTATAACAGTGTAATATTGTATGATATCTTCTTATGGGACAGCACTGCAGATGTGACACTGTGATACAATGTAAAGCAGTCAGTGTACAGCTTGTATCACAGTGTAAATATTGTATGATATCTTCTCATGGGACAGCACTGCAGATGTGACGCTGTGATACAATGTACAGCAGTCAGTGTACAGCTTGTATAACAGTGTAATATTGTATGATATCTTCTTATGGGACAGCACTGCAGATGTGACACTGTGATACAATGTAAAGCAGTCAGTGTACAGCTTGTATAACAGTGTAATATTGTATGATATCTTCTCATGGGACAGCACTGTAGATGTGACACTGTGATACAATGTAAAGCAGTCAGTGTACAGCTTGTATAACAGTGTAAATATTGTATGATATCTTCTCATGGGACAGCACTGCTGATGTGACACTGTGATACAATGTAAAGCAGTCAGTGTACAGCTTGTATAACAGTGTACATATTGTATGATATCTTCTCATGGGACGGCACTGCAGATGTGACGCTGTGATACAATGTACAGCAGTCAGTGTACAGCTTGTATAACAGTGTAATATTGTATGATATCTTCTCATGTGACTGCACTGCAGATGTGACACTGTGATACAATGTAAAGCAGTCAGTGTACAGCTTGTATAACAGTGTACATATTGTATGATATCTTCTCATGGGACGGCACTGCAGATGTGACGCTGTGATACAATGTACAGCAGTCAGTGTACACCTTGTATAACAGTGTAATATTGTATGATATCTTCTTATGGGACAGCACTGCAGATGTGACACTGTGATACAATGTAAAGCAGTCAGTGTGCAGCGCTTGTATAACAGTGTAAATATTGTATGATATCTTATGGGACAGCACTGCAGATGTGATACAATGTAAAGAAGTCAGTGTACAGCTTGTATGATATTTTCTCATGGGACAACACTGCAGATGTGACACTGTGACACAATGTAAAGCAGACAGTGTGCAGCTTGTATAACAGGGTATATATTGTATGATATCTTCTCATGGGACAACACTGCAGATGTGACGCTGTGACAAAATGTAAAGCAGTCAGTGTACAGCTTGTATAACAGTGTAAATATTGTATGATATCTTCTCATGGGACAGCACTGCAGGTGTGACACTGTGATACAATGTAAATCAGTCAGGGTACAGCTTGTATAACAGTGTAAATATTGTATAATATCTTCTCATGGGACAGCACTGCAGATGTGATGCTGTGGTACAATGTAAAGCAGTCAGTGTACAGCTTGTATAACAGTGTAAATATTGTATGATATCTTCTCATGGGACAGCACTGCAGATGTGACACTGTGATACAATGTAAAGCAGTCAGTGTACAGCTTGTATAACAGTGTAAATATTGTATGATATCTTCTCATGGGACAGCACTGCAGGTGTGACACTGATACAATGTAAAGCAGTCAGTGTACAGCTTGTATAACAGTGTAAATATTGTATGATATCTTCTCATGGGACAACACTGCAGACATGACACTGTGATACAGTGTAAAGCAGTCAGTGTACAGCTGGTATAACAGTGTAATATTGTATGATATCTTCTCATGGGACAGCACTGCAGATGTGATGCTGTGATACAATGTAAAGCAGTCAGTGTACAGCTTGTATAACAGTGTAAATATTGTATGATATATTCTCATGGGACAGCACTGCAGATGTGACGCTGTGATACAATGTAAAGCAGTCAGTGTACAGCTTGTATAACAGTGTAATATTGTATGATATCTTCTCATGGGACAGCACTGCAGCTGTGACACTGTGACACAATGTAAAGCAATCAGTGTGTAGCTTGTATAACAGTCTAAATATTGTATGATATCTTCTCATGGGACAGCACTGCAGATGTGACGCTGTGATACAATGTAAAGCAGTCAGTGTACAGCTGGTATAACAGTGTAAATATTGTATGATATCTTCTCATGGGACAGCACTGCTGATGTGACACTGTGATACAGTGTAAAGCAGTCAGTGTGCAGCTTGTGTAGCAGTGTAAATATTGTATGATATCTTCTCATGGGGCAGCACTGCAGATGTGACACTGTGATACAATGTAAAGCAGTCAGTGTACAGCTGGTATAACAGTGTAAATATTGTATGATATCTTCTCATGGGACAGCACTGCAGATGTGACACTGTGATACAATGTAAAGCAGTCAGTGTATAGCTTGTATAACAGTGTAATATTGTATGATGTCTTCTCATGGGACAGCACTGCAGATGTGACACTGTGATACAATGTAAAGCAGTCAGTGTATAGCTTGTATAACAGTGTAATATTGTATAATATCTTATCATGGGACAGCACTGCAGATGTGACACTGTGATACAATGTAAAGCAGTCAGTGTACAGCTTGTATAACAGTGTAATATTGTATGATATCTTCTCATGGGACAGCACTGCAGCTGTGACACTGTGACACAATGTAAAGCAATCAGTGTGTAGCTTGTATAACAGTCTAAATATTGTATGATATCTTCTCATGGGACAGCACTGCAGATGTGATGCTGTGATACAATGTAAAGCAGTCAGTGTACAGCTGGTATAACAGTGTAAATATTGTATAATATCTTCTCATGGGACAGCACTGCAGATGTGACACTGTGATACAGTGTAAAGCAGTCAGTGTGCAGCTTGTGTAGCAGTGTAAATATTGTATGATATCTTCTCATGGGGCAGCACTGCAGATGTGACACTGTGATACAATGTAAAGCAGTCAGTGTACAGCTGGTATAACAGTGTAAATATTGTATGATGTCTTCTCATGGGACAGCACTGCAGATGTGACGCTGTGATACAATGTAAAGCAGTCAGTGTATAGCTTGTATAACAGTGTAATATTGTATAATATCTTCTCATGGGACAGCACTGCAGATGTTACACAATGTAAAGCAGTCAGTGTACAGCTTGTATAACAGTGTGAATATTGTATGATATCTTCTCATGGGACAGCACTGCAGATGTGACGCTGTGAATACAATGTAAAGCAGTCAGTGTACAGCTTGTATAACAGTGTAATATTGTATGATACCTTCTCATGGGGCAGCACTGCAGATGTGACACTGTGATACAATGTAAAGCAGTCAGTGTACAGCTGGTATAACAGTGTAAATATTGTATGATATCTTCTCATGGGACAGCACTGCAGATGTGACACTGTGATACAGTGTAAAGCAGTCAGTGTGCAGCTTGTGTAGCAGTGTAAATATTGTATGATATCTTCTCATGGGGCAGCACTGCAGATGTGACACTGTGATACAATGTAAAGCAGTCAGTGTACAGCTGGTATAACAGTGTAAATATTGTATGATATCTTCTCATGGGACAGCACTGCAGATGTGACACTGTGATACAATGTAAAGCAGTCAGTGTATAGCTTGTATAACAGTGTAAATATTGTGTGATATCTTCTCATGGGACAGCACTGCAGATGTGACGCTGTGACACAATGTAAAGCAGTCAGTGTACAGCTTGTATAAAAGTGTAATATTGTATGTGTCTTCTCATGGGACAGCACTGCAGATGTGACACTGTGATACAATGTAAAGCAGTCAGTGTATAGCTTGTATAACAGTGTAATATTGTATAATATCTTATCATGGGACAGCACTGCAGATGTGACACTGTGATACAATGTAAAGCAGTCAGTGTACAGCTTGTATAACAGTGTAATATTGTATGATATCTTCTCATGGGACAGCACTGCAGCTGTGACACTGTGACACAATGTAAAGCAATCAGTGTGTAGCTTGTATAACAGTCTAAATATTGTATGATATCTTCTCATGGGACAGCACTGCAGATGTGATGCTGTGATACAATGTAAAGCAGTCAGTGTACAGCTGGTATAACAGTGTAAATATTGTATAATATCTTCTCATGGGACAGCACTGCAGATGTGACACTGTGATACAGTGTAAAGCAGTCAGTGTGCAGCTTGTGTAGCAGTGTAAATATTGTATGATATCTTCTCATGGGGCAGCACTGCAGATGTGACACTGTGATACAATGTAAAGCAGTCAGTGTACAGCTGGTATAACAGTGTAAATATTGTATGATGTCTTCTCATGGGACAGCACTGCAGATGTGACACTGTGATACAATGTAAAGCAGTCAGTGTATAGCTTGTATAACAGTGTAATATTGTATAATATCTTCTCATGGGACAGCACTGCAGATGTGACACAATGTAAAGCAGTCAGTGTACAGCTTGTATAACAGTGTAAATATTGTATGATATCTTCTCATGGGACAGCACTGCAGATGTGACGCTGTGATACAATGTAAAGCAGTCAGTGTACAGCTTGTATAACAGTGTAATATTGTATGATACCTTCTCATGGGGCAGCACTGCAGATGTGACACTGTGATACAATGTAAAGCAGTCAGTGTACAGCTTGTATAACAGTGTAATATTGTATGATACCTTCTCATGGGACAGCACTGCAGATGTGACACTGTGATAAAATGTAAAGCAGTCATTGTGCAGCTTGTATAACAGTCTAAATATTGTATGATATTTTCTCATGGGACAGCACTGCAGATGTGATGCTGTGATACAATGTAAAGCAGTCAGTGTACAGCTGGTATAACAGTGTAAATATTGTATAATATCTTCTCATGGGACAGCACTGCAGATGTGACACTGTGATACAGTGTAAAGCAGTCAGTGTGCAGCTTGTGTAGCAGTGCAAATATTGTATGATATCTTCTCATGGGGCAGCAGTGCAGATGTGACGCTGTGATACAATGTAAAGCAGTCAGTGTACAGCTGGTATAACAGTGTAAATATTGTATGATGTCTTCTCATGGGACAGCACTGCAGATGTGACACTGTGATACAATGTAAAGCAGTCAGTGTATAGCTTGTATAACAATGTAATATTGTATAATATCTTCTCATGGGACAGCACTGCAGATGTGACACAATGTAAAGCAGTCAGTGTACAGCTTGTATAACAGTGTAATATTGTATGATATCTTCTCATGGGACAGCACTGCAGATGTGACACTGTGATACAATGTAAAGCAGTCAGTGTGCAGCTTGTATAACAGTCGAAATGACGAGCGCTCCATGATCCATCTGCCGGGCAGCAGGAATGTGCGACATCATGTGATGGGCGCCAACCCGGAAGTCAAGTGATCGTGGTACTTTGCACGTTGTCAGGAATCTTAAAGATCCTATCTGCCATGATGGTCGTTATCGCCGCGCGACGCTAAGCGTCATTCACGTGATAGTGTGCCTGTACCCAGTTCGTGAGATCACAGAAATGATCACTAGTCACTGATAATATCATCGGTAAAATCGCCAGGAAAATTGTGTCGCGTGTATGGGCCTTTACAGACCTGGCGCTCCTCCACAATCTGTTTGAGGATGCCCCGCAGATGCTAAGTAGGGTTCAGGTCTGGAGACTGGGCTGGAAGAAGCCCCAGGTAAGTAAAATCCAAGTTTGTCATTAATCTCAGGATTACTTTAAAGTGTATCTCTAGGCAAGAGCATGACTTTTCTGCAGAAATGATTGCTGTATGTAAAGCGCTGTGCTTCATACATGTGGCAGTGTTAGCATTCCATCTGCCTGAGTTAGTCATTACTTCCTTCTTTCCTCCCCTTATAGCCAGACCAGTGCCTCTGCATGTGTCTGATGAACTCTGCTGAACCCGCCAGGCACAGGTGAGCCGTTACAGAGAACTTCACATTTCAGCCAGGACTGTAGGGGGAGACAGGGACCTCTTCCTCTCACTTAAAGTGTACCAGAGACGAAGGAGCATAAATGATTTATATATACCTGGGGCTTCCTCCAGCCCCCTCCGTGCAGATCACTCCCTCGCTGCGGTCTAAAGCCTTCTGGATCGTCCGGTATCAGTCCCGTTCTCCTCGGCCAGTCGGGGTGCAATGCGCATGCGCGGCCCGGCTGCACGTGCCCGCCCCACTCCCATCGACGGGAGCGCTCTGCACCTGTGCAGTACTACAGCGCAGGTGCAGAACATTTCCAGCCCCGGGAGCGAGATGGCCGCACTGCCCCTGCGCCTACTGGCCGGGGAGAACGGGACTGATATTGGATGATCCAGAAGGCTTTGGACCACAGCGAGGGAGCGATCTGCGCGGAGGGGGCCCAGAGGAAGCCCTAGGTATGTATGTTATGCCCCTTCATCTCTAGTACACTTTAAGGTGCTCATACAATACTCAATATTGCAGTCCGATTGACCTTCCAATTCAATAAGACAGTAGGGAAAAGGATGGGAGCCACAATATGGCCACTTGACTGATCTTTTGATCCATTTCTGGATGAAATCAATCAAATTCGATCGGGAATTTTGGTTGCAAAGGCTTCATTGGGTGCGCCCTTCAATATGGAGACAACTGACGTCCCCCCAAGTATAGAAGTGTCACCCCCTCCCCCCCATCTCCACGCCCATGTGCAGTGTACAGTTTCACCTCTCGGCTGGCGAGACTCCTGGCCTCCTCCGGTGACCGCCATCACCGCGAGCACCTGCTGGACGTGACACTGGACAGGTGCATGTGTGACTTCCCTACACCCATCAAGTCACATGGTACCGGCACTCTCGGTGGAAAGGTGAGACTTTAAAGAGAACCAGAGACAAGAACATAAGAGATTTATACATACCTGGGGCTTCTTTTTAGGCAGTCTTCGTCTCTGGTTCCCTTTAAAAGATATGATTGTGCTCCTGGCCGCAGGCACCCAATGTAGGACGTGCACAGACAGGCCAGTGCCTGCGCACTAATGCTCGACTGGCTGACCCGGAAGAGGCTGCCATGGGGCATTTAGATAGCAAAGGAGGGGAACGTTTTTTCCAACTGAGCTCAGCCCTGGTATCCTAAACCACTGGACACGGGGATGGGGGGTTGACTTACAGTTGGCGGCAGGACGATATCTAATAGGTTTCATGCTGAAATCTTTTGGAAATCGGTGTGCAGTGTGTGGGCAGCCAATAAAGCTCTCTCTCATCAGATCAATCAGAGAGGGATCTACCGTATCTAATGGTGGATTTGGCCATACGTAGTTGAGAATCTATGAGACACAGTACAGGCAAAGTGGCCCTTAAAGAGACCCCGAGGTGGGGTTCTGACAATGAAATCCGCATACAGAGGCTGGGTCTGCCTATACAGCCCAGCCTCTGTTGCTATCCAGATCCCTCCTAAGCCCCCCCTGCGCTCTGCGATCACCCATAAATCACAGCCGCGCTGTGCGGGCTGTGTTTACCTTAGTACTGTCAGTCTCGGCGCTCCCCCCGCCTCCTGCATAGCTCCGGTCCCTGCCCGCGTCCCTTCCCTCCAATCAGCGGGACCGGAGCTATGCAGGAGGCGGGGTAAGCGGCAGACTGACAGTACAGAGGTAAACACAGTCCGCTGTGACACACTGCGTGTCGGCAGTGCGGCTGTGATTTATGGGTGATTGCAGAGCGCAGGGGGGGCTTAGGGGGGATCTGGATAGCAACAGAGGCTGGGCTGTATAGGCAGACCCAGCCTCTGTATGCGGATTTCATTCATTGTCAGAACCCTACCTCGGGTTCTCTTTAAGGGGCCTTTACACTGGTTGATTTCAGCCTTTGATCGATTCGATCTATCTGACAGGATGGAAGATCTAGGTCAATCTGCTGCTGGCAGCAGATCCATGGCAAATAGAGTTACATTGGATCTAATGGTGCAGTAATGCATTTAGATCGATTTTCAATAGATTTCCAATAGATTTCATTCTGAAATCTATTGGAAATCTGTTCCTAGTGTGTGGCACACAACAGATAGATTCCTGTCGGACTAGACTTGACCGGCATCTGGCAGAAATCTATCTGATGGTCAAATCTGCTGTAAATCTATAAGTGTATGGCCACCTTTATTTAAGTCACTTTATCTTCTAAAGGTGGCCATACACTGATAGATTTGCAGCAGTTTCGACCATCAGAAATTGGAAATCTATTCCAAATCTATCTAAATGCATTATTGGACCATTAGATCCAATGCAACGCAATCCAATGCAATGGGCAGCACGGTGGCGTAGTGGTTAGCTCTCTCGCCTTGCAGCGCTGGGTCCCTGGTTCGAATCCCAGCCAGGGCACTATCTGCAAAGAGTTTGTATGTTCTCTCCGTGTCTGCGTGGGTTTCCTCCGGGCACTCCGGTTTCCTCCCACATTCCAAAAACATACGGATAAGTTAATTGGCTCCCCCTAAAATTGGCCCTAGACTACAATACATACACTACATAATATAGCCATATGGCAATGGTAGGGACTAGATTGTGAGCTCCTTTGAGGGACAGTTAGCGACAAGATATATATATACACTGTGCAGCGCTGCGTAATATGTCGGCGCTATATAAATACTAAATAATAATAATAATAACTCTATGGGCCATCGATCTGCTGCCAGCCATTTTAAAGGATATACAAGCAAAAAACAATAAATGCTGATCTACTTACCTGGGGCTTCCTCCAGCCCCTTGAAGTCTCTGTGTCTCTAGTGACAGCTCCGCGCACACAACGCTCCGAGCCATAATAACAAGGCAGGGAGTGTTCTGCCTGAGAGACAAAAATTAAGGTGCCCATACATTTACCACTTTTGGCCATCCGATTCAATAATTACCATTGAATCAGATGAAAATGGATGCCACCAAAAGCATTCCTAATCAACGATTCAACCAATTTCATGCCAATGTTTGTCAAATGTATCAATCGGACATGCTGGATCTGGTGCGCGGCGGTAATGTCGTGCGAAAATCACGAACACAGCAGAAACCCCCAGGCCTGTCTTTCCTAGTGTAAATGTACTCCCTGTGCCCCTGTACATTACCTCTCCGCTGCCCACCGGACTCCTCTTCCGGGTACGTCGGGGTTCTTGTCCCTCATGGTTGGCAACCTCCTCCCCCTCAGGTATCCTTTAAGCATGGCGTAGAACTTTCTACCCACAATCCCCTATTAAAGGCTACAGCATGTGGCTTGGTGATATGTTTAGCTCTGATGACCTCCAGCTCTGGCATTGTCCCTCTGTGCGGAGGTGACACTTCGGTGACCTGTCCTGCGTGCCTCACCTGTGCAGAACATTTGGTGCCTTCATTCTATCAGCGTGTAACACAATAATGCTGAACTGTAAATATGCAGCACACCATTAGGAGATAATAGGTGTTCCTATGCATCAGGCTTTGCCTCTATTATTCGCTATACTGCAAACATGGAAAGCTGGCAGGGTTTCCGTAACAACCGTATGTAGTTATGGGGTTACTATGGTCACTGTGGCTGGAGAGAGCCTCAGATATCCGGAATAGACATGTCTGTAAAGCGCACAGGAGGGGGGAGGCAGAAGGTGATCAGACGTCATCTGCTGAGTGCAGCACACAGACCAGCGCCAGCCCATCCCCCAGCTAATGTGGGGCTGGACCCCCGAGTCGCTGTCCTTCCCCAGGGGGGCACATTATCACCCTGCAAGTTTATCTGCTATTAGATTATTATCATTATTAATGAGCGCCATCATCTTGGCAAGGGTTTACCACACTTGCTGGGCCATAGGAGGAGTGCCACTGATTGGATTGTCAGTGTCATCTCATGCAGGGGATTTACTTAAAGGGGACCTCCGGCTTACAAATCAAACCCACACTATCAGCACAGGCAGCAGAACACAGTAATGGGGATAAAATGTGTAAAAACGGTCCACTTGTGCCATCAAATCCAGGATTTGTTGGTTAGCCACAACCAGGACCAGACCCCCCTCAGCCCCTCAGGTCCCATGGGTCGCGAGGGCTAGTACTACAACCCTGGTCTCATGCTCATGTTTGTGGCAAGCGGTGGGGCAGGGGTCCAGCGACATGAGAGTGATATAGGGGTTCCCGGGATAGCGCACAGGAGGAATCTAGATGGGGTAATCAGAGGAGCTCCTGCTCCATGAATCCTGTGGCCAGATGGTGGGGTCACGTCAGCCCAAAGTGGAAGGGAATAAAGGAGGTGAGTGCTAAAAAAAATCAAGACATGGGCTTTCATTTTGTTGAGAGCTGCGTCAGTCATGTGACTGATCTCAGCTGCTGAGCTTGGTAGATTTCATGTTCTTGGGCCCATTTACAATGCTGAATTCTGGGAGGAAAATGGGCTTCCACTCAACACCGCTCCCATAAATGTCTATGGAGGATTTGACAGAGTGGCCAAAGCAGCAGAAATGCGGAGGAAGGTTCCAGGACTACCTGGCTGTCTGCTAAGGATAGCTGCCCTGTCATTAAAGGAAATCTGAGGTGAAAATGATGAGATAAACAATTGTATCTATCGTCCTACTTCTAAAAATCACTTTTTTTAAGATTCCTGCAGTTTCATTTTTTGTGTCTCAGCTGAGAAAAGTATGTTTAATGCTGTATTATCTCATATGCTGACACAGGTTTTCAGTGTCCAAGAAGCTAAAATATAAGAACTGTTGACCTTTTTTATCTATCACCTTCCTTCATAAGCTGTTTTCATCAAGGAAAAAGCTTTATGGCTGTAATACCTTATCAGTGAGGGTTACCTTATAGTCTGACTACAGTAAGTCCCCCACTGGAGCGAAACTGTCACTTACATACTTAAATATTAACTCTTTCAGGCAGAAATAGAAGAAAAGGAATACAGCCTAGTTTTTTGTTTGTTGTTTTAGTGCAGGACGCTATTGTGGGCTGGAACGTGGAATGAGAGATGCATGGCTCGGGGCGCACAGGCGCAGTTGCCGTCGACTTACAAGTCAGTGGTAACGAAAGTATCTGGTGGAGAGAGAACGGAGGATGGCGGAGGACTGGCGCAGGACAGGAAGGCTGCACGGGGCTGGCAGAAGCCCCAGGTAAGTGAAACACTTTGTTTTATAACAGTTTACAGTTCCGCTTTAACCACTTGAGGACCATATTGGTTAATCCCGCTAAAGACCAAGCTATTTTTATCAAAATTGGCCACTGCAGCTTTAAGGCCAAACTGCAGGGCCGCACAACACAGCACACAAGTGATTCCCCCCCCCCCTTTTTCCCCCCACCAACAGAGCTCTCTAAATATGTTAATATTTTTGTATTTTTTTTTAACTATTTTATTTATTTATTTATTTTTTAATCCCTCCCACCACCCCGGCCAGCCAATAATGGTGGTCGGCTCTCATAGGCTTCTGCCTATGAGAGCCGATCTCTCACATGTGCCCCAGGGCTGGGGAACAGTACAGCGCTGCTGCTGATCGCAGCGCTGTACATGTAAATAGCTGGCCATCACCGCTCGGAGACTGAAGGCGGGGCGGAGCTCCGCCCCCCGAGCAGGAGATGCGCGCGCAGCCTGCGCGAGATCTCCTGCAAACTGCTGCCCCAGGACTTTACGCCGATCAGCGTTAGGCGCCACAGCCACGCCCATCGGTGTGACGCGGTCGGCAAGCAGTTAAGGCTATGATCTTCCTAGTAGAAACATATGGCTGTGAAGTTGAACTATAAATAAGGTCATGCATAGAAAAATTCATGCTTTTGAATTGTGGGAGTGGAGACTGCTACTGAGCGTTTCCTGGACTGCTACAAGATCTAACCAGTCTATACTGCTATTAAAACTCAAGTATTTTAGTCACATAATGAGAAGACCGGATTGTTTGGAGAAATCCTTGATGCTTGGAAAATTCTAGAGTAGAAGAAGAGGATGACAGAGGCTAAAGCTGGATAGCAGAGCTCCCAACTGTCCCTCTTTTGGAGGGACAGTCCCTCTTTGGGAACAAAATCCCTCTGTCTCTAGTTCTTCCTCATGTGTCCCTCTTTCAGGACTGATGTACAGATCTGTGTAAATATATGTATTTTTCTACTGAAAAAATGTATTAAAACTCTAAATGTTACCATTGCCTTTCAAAATGATATAGTTCTCCTATTCAAATGATGATATAAAGGAAAAGTAGTAATGATAGAAAGGACCAGTGTGGTTTGAATTATAAAATGAAGACTTTTGCTTATCAATTCTTTATGGTATGCCTAACTAGGGGTGTAGTGGGGGCGTGTTTCTAAAGGTATCACTCTTTATTAACTCAGAATGTTGGGCGGTATGGGATAGACAGTATGGGGGTTGATTCACTGTAACAAATAACATGCCTTATCAGAGTTAACATGCCATATCAGAGTTAACGCACCTTATCAGAGTAGCATAGCGAGCAGCGCTACAAACTTATGCCTGCTAATTGGCAATGACGAGAGCTCCACTCGTCCTGCCCTGAGCCCCTGTGGATCCAATCACTTTTAAGGACATTATCCCTGCACTTTGATTGGCCCAATAGGCTGCCTGCCATTTGACAGGAAACTTGACAGGAAATTTGGCTTGGTAAGCCCAGTGACCCCTGACCTACGTACACAGGTGAATCCAGTTATGAGAAAGAGTATTTAAGGGGGTCAACTGTAAGTTTCCCTCCTCTTTTCACTTTCTCTGAAGAGTAGCAACATGGGGGTCTCAAAACAACTCTCAAATGACCTGAAGACAAAGATTGTTCACCATCATGGTTTAGGGGAAGGATGCAGAAAGCGGTCTCAGAGATTTCAGCTGTCTGTTTCCACCGTTAGAAACATATTGAGGAAATGGAAGACCACAGGCTCAGTTCAAGTTAAGGCTCGAAGTGGCAGACCAAGAAAAATCTCAGATATACAGAAGCGATGAATGGTAATAACAGTCATAGTCAACCAACAGACCAACACCAAAGACCTACAACATCACCTTGCTGCAGATGGAGTCACTGTGCAGCATTCAACCAGCTGGCGCACTTTACACAAGGAGATGCTGTATGCAAGAGTGATGCAGAGGAAGCCTTTTCTCCACCCACAGTACAAACAGAGCCGCTCTAGGTATGCTGAAGCACATTTGGACAAGCCAGCTTCATTTTGGAATACGGTGCTGTGGACTGATGAAACTAAAATTAACTTATTTAGGCATAGCAAGGGGTGTTATGCATGGAGGAAAAAGAACACAGCATTCCAAGAAAAACACCTGCTACCTACAGTAAAATATGGTGGTGGTTCCATCATGCTGTGGGGCTGTGTGGCCAGTGCAGGGACTGGGAATCTTGTCAAAGTTGAGGGACGCATGGATTCCACTCAGTATTAGCAGATTCTGGAGACCAATGTCCAGGAATCAGTGACAAAGCTGCAGCTGCGCTGGGGCTGGATCTTTCAACAAGACAACGACCCTAAACACTGCTCAAAATCCCCTAAGGCATTCATGCAGAGGAACAAGTACAACGTTCTGGAATGGCCATCTCAGTCCCCAGACCTGAATATAATTGAAAATCTGTGGTGTGAGTTAGAGAGAGCTGTCCATGCTCGGAAGCTATCAAACCTGAATGGACGAGAGATGTTTTGTAAAGAGGAATGGTCCAAAATACCTTCAACCAGAATCCAGACTCTCATTGGAACCTACAGGAAGCGTTTAGAGGCTGTAATTTCTGCAAAAGGAGGATCTACTAAATATTGATTTCATTTCTTTATTGTGGTGCCCATATTTATGCACCTGTCTAATTTTGTTTAAACAGTTATTGCACACTTTCTGTAAATCCAATAAACTTAATTTCACTTCTCAAATATCACTGTGTGTGTCTCTTATATGATATATTTAACTGACATTTTTTATCATAACAACCAACGATTTATACAGGAAAATCATGCTGATTAACAAGGTTGCCCAAACTTTTGCATCCCACTGTATGTAGTATGAGTTTACCAACACAATCTGTTCATAGTATTCAAAATCTATTGACTCTTATACTACATGGAGGTGATAAAATTTAATTAGCCAGTCTTGGGCCAATCAAAATTGGGTGTGTATATGCACCCTTATTACAACACTTTGACCTAAAGGAGTTGATGGTGTGTCCGCCTAGATCTGGCAATGGGTTCCCTAGTGGCGGCCATGTTTTCCTATGAAAGTGCCAGAGTGAAACACAGGATTAGAAAGGGTTAAGGACAGCAGCGTGCAGAAGTGAGTTGTATTCCTCAGTTTCTGGGCGGCTGGTGGACTGTCAGCACTTTGTCAGGCAGGAGTGCTGTCAGAAATGTGTGTAACAGATGACTCAGTCTATCTATCCAGCTGACAGCCTGATTACCGGGCCAGATAGACTCCTCGTGTTTGTAAGATGGTCTCTGGCAGTTCCGGGTCCTTGCAGTTTGCAGCACCAACTATTGTAGCATCAGGATAGTTTATCTCGAGTGTCATCACACTGCTTTCACCTTGTGTGTATAAAATTACCCACAAAGGCCTCAATTCACTAAGCTTTATCAAACAGTTTATCGAACGTTTGATAAATAATTTACTTCATGGGTAAAATTGAATTTTGAATTCACTAAGGTGTTAGTTTTATTGAACGTTTTATCGATAAAGCATTCGATAAATATCACTAAACACCTTAGTGAATTCAAAATTCGATTTTACCCATGAAGTAAATTATCAAACGTTCGATAAAGTGTTTGATAAAGCTTAGTGAATTGAGGCCAAAGAAGGCACAGAGGATTGGCACAAGATGCTGTGACGGGCAGACTCAGGGGGTAGCCGGTGTAGCTGACCATGTCTCCAGATATTGTACACAAAGAGGAGAAGACTCCGGGCACCAGTCATAGGGAAGTAATGCTTAAAGTGAACCTCCAGACTAAAAATCTACTCAGCAGAACTGAAAAGGCCTGGTGTTTCTTTAACAGTTTCACAGCATCAGAACTTTTTCTTACCAAAGCATCATTTTTAGCTGCATTTTTACCTAAGCTCGACCCATCGAAGAAAAAAAGCTGTGCAAAGCATGTTGGGATTTCCTATGTTGTTATTCGCGTTGCCTAGCAACTGGGAGAGGTGCTCAGGGCACAGGACAGTTGGAACTGTGCCTCATGCTCCCTGTCACTTCCTTTCAACCAAAAAGATGGCTGCCCCCATGAAATCAAACATTTGCCTGTTCTTTTAAAACAGGGTGGGTAAGAGATTATATTACCTATCTATTTTAATTAACATAACTAATGCAACTTAATGACAGTATGTTTGTTTAGACTGGAGTTCCTCTTTAATCACACCTTTAATTCATCCCCATGAAACCTGACAAGCAGTAAAGTGGAGGCCTTACTTCGCTGTAACTGGGGCCCGTTTTCTCTTCATTGTATACAGTATACAAATACCCTTTCGGCACGCAGCCACCAAAACAAAAACAGAAAAGTTCTAAAAATCAAAAATAGTTATTTTGTAAGTAAGGGCCCCAATCCTCTAAAGCTAAGTACACACGCTAGACCGCCGTCATTAGCAAATGTCTGACGGTGACAAGGTGCGTTTGGGTTCATCAATGGCACAACGAAGGTCCACCGATCAGCAGGACTTCCAGGTAACTGGTATTGTTTAAAAGAAAATTAATATAGGAGCCTCCCTTTAGGTGATAAGGTAAAAATATCACCTAGGAGAAAACGTAGGATTTCTGCACACTATCAACGCATGTCGCCCATCGGGGATCAACACCGGATCCCCATGGGCGATATCGTTGGCCTGGGCTGCACACAAGTGTGTAAACCTAATAGCTGATGATGAGCTGTGGTGCTATGCAGGGGGCGGGGGGATAACGGAGGCACAATGAATGGCACATGCATGACGTCATGCGGCCGGCACAGGAGCGGCACAAACACTGTGATTGGCTGCACAGGAATTGAGTACATCCGTCCAGCGGATCGCTTGGGGGTGGTGGGTCGCCAGCTGCCGCACACATGCCTGATTGTCGGCTGAGGTGGTGATTATCGGCTGACTCAGCCAACTTAAAGGACAACTGTAGTGAGAAGAATATGGAGGCTGCCATATTTATTTCCTGTTAAGAAATACCAGTTGCCTGGCAGTCCTGCTGATCTCTTTGGCTGCAGTAGTGTCTGAACCACACACCTGAAACAAGCATGCAGCTAATCCAGTCACACTTCAGTCAGGGCACCTGATCTGCTGCATGCTTGTTCAGGGACTATGGCTAAAAGTATTAGAGGCAGAGGATCAGCAGGATAGCCAGGTAACTGGTATTGCTTAAAAGGAAATAAATATGGCAGCTTCCACATGCCTCTCACTACAGTTTTCCTTTAAGTCAGGCGTGTGTACGAGGCTTTAGGAGAAAAAGTTAATTGAATGCGGTATCTAGACATATTTACAGATTTTGGAAAAACGACCAGAGGCAAAAGATTTGAAAAATAGCAAAATTAATACTCACCTAAACAAAATTTTTCTTTCCTGGTGCAACTTCATAGCAGTATTACATATAGGTGGTCCCGCCTCCACAACCCTGATAGGATGAAGTTTAGCGTATATACCAGGAAGTTGTATTGTGGCCCCATTCTCCTTTGTATTTACCCCCCGAAGGGCATATAGGAGGGAATTTTATGCAGTCACGAAGTTGCACCAGGAAAGGAAAATCTTATCTTGTCAGGGAGGGTCACACTGTAGTCACTTCCTGTCTGAGTCAGGACTGAGTCAGCCACTTACATACTTGATATTTACAGTGGTGTGAAAAACTATTTGCCCCCTTCCTGATTTCTTATTCTTTTGCATGTTTGTCACACTTAAATGTTTCTGCTCATCAAAAACCATTAAAGCAGGCCATACACTGGCTCGATTCACGGCCGTTTCGACAGCAGATCTGATCCTGGGATCGGATCTGCTGCCAATCGCTTACGCTAAACGCACCCGCCGATCCGATTTCCTCCCGAAATTGGATCGGTCCGTCGATCGCGCCATGCGGGAAATTACCCTCGATCGCCCGGCGGTAGGAGCGCGTCGCTTGCGGCGTACGATTCGGGCCCGATCCGAGCATGTATACATTACCTGAAGCTGGCTCCGGGGTCCTCTTCTCCTCGCTGCACCGCATTTCCGCATGTCCCAGTGTACGCTTATACTTCCTGTGTCACTCCGGTGACCAGGAAGTTGAAATAGAGGGCGCTCTATTTGAACTTCCTGGTCACGGAGTAACACAGGAAGCGCCGGGATGGAGCAAGAACAGCGGTGCGGTGCAGTGCGGAGAAGACGCCCGGGAGCCAGCCTCAGGTAATGTATACGGGGGGGGGGGGGGGGGGGGACAGGCGGCAGGAGCAGCTGAACAGATTGTGATCGGTTTCAGGCTGAAATCGATTCACAATCTGTTTGCAGTAAAGGCAGCCATACAATCCCTATCTGATCAGATTCGATCAGATAGGGATCTGTCAGCTGGTCGATCTAATGGCACATCGACCAGTGTATGGCCACCTTAACTATTAGTCAAAGATAACATAATTGAACACAAAATGCAGTTTTAAATGATGGTTTTTATTATTTAGTGAGGAAAAAAACCTCAAAACCTACATGGCCCTGTGTGAAAAAGTGATTGCCCCCCTTGTTAAAAAATAACTTAACTGTGGTTTATCACACCTAAGTTCAATTTCTGTAGTCACCCCCAGGCCTGATTACTGCCACACCTGTCTCAATCAAGAAATCACTTAAATAGGAGCTATCTGACACAGAGAAGTAGACCAAAAGCACCTCAAAAGCTAGACACCATGCCAAGATCCAAAGAAATTCAGGAACAAATGAGAACAAAAGTACTGTAATTGAGATCTATCAGTCTGGTAAAGGTTATAAAGCTATTTCTAAAGCTTTGGGACTCCAGCGAACTACAGTGCGATCCATTATCCACAAATGGCAAAGACATGGAACAGTGATGAACCTTCTCAGGAGTGGCTGGCCGACCAAAATTACCCCAAGAGTGCAGAGAAAACTCATCCGAGAGGCCGCAAAAGACCCCAGGACAACATCTAAAGAACTGCAGGCCTCACTTGCCTCAATTAAGGTCAGTGTTCACAACTCTACCATAAGAAAGAGACTGGGCAAAAACAGCCTGTATGACAGATATCCAAGGCGCAAACCACTTTTAAGCAAAAAGAACATTAAGGCTCGTCTCAATTTTGCTAAAAAAAACATCTCAATGATTGCCAAGACTTGTGGGAAAATACCTTGTGGACCGCCGAGACAAAAGTTGAACTTTTTGGAAGGTGCGTGTCCTGTTAAATGTGTCGTAGAAGTAACACAGCATTTCAGCAAAAGAACATCATACCAACAGTAAAATATGGTGGTGGTAGTGTGATGGTCTGGGGTTGTTTTGCTGCTTCAGGACCTGGAAGGCTTGCTGTGATAGATGGAACCATGAATTCTACTGTCTACCAAAAAATCCTGAAGGAGAATGTCCGGCCATCTGTTTGTCAACTCAAGCTGAAGCGATCTTGGGTGCTGCAGCAGGACAATGACCCAAAAGACACCAGCAAATCCACCTCTGAATGGCTGAAGAAAAACAAAATGAAGACTTTGGAGTGGCCTAGTCAAAGCCCTGACCTGAATCCTATTGAGATGTTGTGGCATGACCTTAAAAAGGCAGTTCATGCTAGAAAACCCTCAAATAAAGCTGAATTACAACAATTCTGCAAAGATGAGTGGGCCAAAATTCCTCCAGAGCGCTGTAAAAGACTCGTTGCAAGTTATCGCAAACGCTTGATTGCAGTTATTGCTGCTAAGGGTGGCCCAACCAGTTATTAGGTTCAGGGGGCAATTTCTTTTTCACACAGGACCATGTAGGTTTTGAGTTTTTTTTCTCACTAAATAATAAAAACCATCATTTAAAACTGCATTTTGTCTTCAATTATGTTATCTTTAACTAACGGTTAACGGTTTTTGATGAGCAGAAACATTGAAGTGTGACAAACATGCAAAACAATAAGAAATCAGGAAGGGGGCAAATAGTTTTTCACACCACTGTAACTCTTTCAGACAGAGAAAGAAAAAAAGGAACACAGCATAGTTATTTGTGTGCAAGGCACTGTACATACACATGTCTATCTCATCATGTCTCTTGACACTTCGGGTATCCTTTAATCTGAGAGCTCTGAGCCTCTTTACCAAAAGGTTTTGGAATAGTTCATCTCTTCATGGGGGATTCTCAAGGATATTTTTATTTTCAAAAGCACTTACTAAACAGCACTTGTTCAGTCCAACTGTCAGAATAGTATGCACATGGATGGCCGGAGAGCATCTTTGTACGGATCCTTTCCAGGGAATGCTTTAAAAATAAATAAAGGAAACCTTGAGAATTCCCCATGAGAAGATGAACCTGTCAGAATGATATTCAGAGCTATCAGATTAATTATACTCACTGTAAGTGACAGCGACATAGTGTGTTGTTCATTTACATTGCATTTTACTTTGCGACAAATGTGCTTATTTTATACATGTGTCCATTTGTATTATAAATGTAACTGTTTTTGCCATAGCTCTGCTTCATAAAGTTTTGTTTTCCCCAAACTTTTTTTTTTGTTTGCTTGCTCTTTTCTGACTTCCTGTTTCTCTTGGCCAGCGCTGTCCAAAACCATTTCCCTGCTCCGAAGTCTCTTGAATGTCACTGGGCAGAGAAAACCAGGAAAGGGAATATATCCCTCATAAGGTACCTCATAAAAATATCTCATCATTAACAGTACAGTCTCCCGAACGATTGACCCTGCGATTGATCGGATTGGGTACTGTTAATGGTGCCGATTGACGAGGAACGATCATTCTATTGATTATTCAGACGACTTTAAATTTCAAATGTCTCTTTTGATCTGACTGAGAAATCGATATTAAAATTTTCAAAGAAAAACATGCTTTTTAAACCCTTTGAAATGCCAAATTTGAACATAAATCCTGAAACGCCAGCAGTGTGTGGCCCCTCCTCCCAGGCACTATTAACCCTTTGTTACCCATGCAGGCTAGTAGCTCTCCAGCTTGTGGCTCCGCACCCTGAGCTACACCAGCCCACACAGTACATGATATTGGTGGCTCTGTAAGAGGGGGCAGCAGAGGAAGCAGGAAATTTGGGCGCATGAGGCAAGTGGACAAAAAGGACGCCGCCATTGACGCTCATGCAGGGGCGTAACAATAGGGGATGCGGCCCCTGCACCTGCGGGAGGTCCCAGGGGCTCCTCTGGGGCCTGCTCAGGGCCGTTTTGGGGGGGCAGGAGGGGTCGCAGCATGAGGGGAGAGCATTGCACATCAGCGGGGAGGGGGGGACAGTCCCCCCTCCCCTCACCTCAGGCTCTCCCCTCTGCGCGCTCCCCTCCTGCACCCAGTGGCGTAGCTAAGGAGCTGTGGGCCCCGATGCAAGTTTTACAATGGGGCCCCCCTAGCACTCTATACATAACAACTGATACGGCACACCAAAACTTGCCAATGGCAACTACAGTGTCAGAGGTGAAAGAAGGGGATAGGGAACAGCTTGTTAATGATTACTGCTATCCATAGCACCTATAAAAGTGATTATTATGAGCACAGGACAAATAGAGTGCTAATACTGTAGTTGAGGGAGGGCCCTTCGGGGCCCCTCTGGCCCAAGGGCCCCGATGCGGTCGCTACCGCTGCACCCCCTATTGCTACGCCCCTGCCTGCACCTATCACTGGCAATGGTGGTAGCACCGTAGCAGCAATACATACCAACATTCAACGCCGGAAGTTCCAATCTCTAAGGGCTTCACACTACTTCCTGTAAACAGGAAGTAGTGTGAAGCACTTAGAGATCGGAGACCTCCGCGGTGGATGGAAGTATGTGTCTTGCCTGCCGCCGCTGCCAGTGATAGATGCAGGAGGGGAGCGCTGAGAGGAGAGCCGAGGTGAGGGCAATGCTCTCCCCTCACGCTGCAACCCCTCCTGCCCCCGCAGGTGCAGGGGCTACATCCCCTATTGTTACGCCCCTGCTCTCATGTTAAATATCGTTTGATGGGCGTCCAACTGGAAATTTAGGCGCCTGGTGAATAATAACATTTACAAACATACTTACCATATAATAACTGTGGTGATATATTGGGGTGCTGATGATGTTAGGGAATACAGGAACATATTTCTGTCATTTTTCTGTCTACTATGTCTGCTAAAAGCTAGTCTGGCTCTTGAAGGTACCACCTGGCCCCAGGAAACGGTTAAAGAGAACCCGAGGTGTGTTTAAAGAATGTTATCTGCATACAGAGGCTGGATCTGCCTATACAGCCCAGCCTCTGTTGCTATCTCAAACCCCACTAAGGTCCCCCTGCACTCTGCAATCCCTCATAAATCACAGGCGTGCTGTGAGGCTGTGTTTACATCTGTAGTGTCAGTCTCAGCTGCTCCCCCGCCTCCTGCATAGCTCCGGTCCCTGCCCCCATCCCTTCCCTCCAATCAGCAGGGAGGGAAGGGATGCAGGCGGGGACCGGAGTTCTGCAGGAGGCGGGAAGAGCAGCAGACTGACACTATAGAGATAAACACAGCCAGCTCTGACAAGCTGTTTGTCAGCAGCGTGGCTGTGATTTATGAGGGTTTGCAAAGTGCAGGGGGATCTTAGGGGGGTTTGGGATAGCAACAGAGGCTGGGCTGTATAGGCAGATCCATCCTCTGTATGCAGATAATATTCTTCAAACCCACCTCGGGTTCTCTTTAATGGGAGCCTGTATGTACATGTAAATTCTGTATGTAAATGTACATTACCTCTGCCCTCATTGTCCAGCAGGGGAAGAGGTGTCTACTGCTAATTAGCTGCCAATTGAGGAAGAATAGGCTGGTCGGCCTGGCTTTTGAACTCTAGAGTAAGCCATTGTCCTATTATACAAAGCAAGACTACCAGAGTCTTGGGGACAGGAGAAGTTGACACCTGAAGGTTTGAAATTTACATGACAGCCAGCTGAAGGGGTTGGAAATCTCTGCAGACTTTAAAAACGGAGACAGGAAAACTTTGATGCTAGGAAATAATGTTGAGGAAGCCTTTTGATGTCTGTTAGGATACAATCTTACCTGCTGAATTCTGCAACCTTCAAAAAGCTAAAACAGGAACCCTTTAAAGTTCGCATATCACAGGAAGACTAGGACAAGTGTTCTGTGATGTCACAAATGGGGAAATTGCATTAGTTCCTGGGGGCTGGACATTAAATGCCCCAGGGGACACTTCGGACTATTTAAGTTGGTCCAGGACAGTCACAGGTATCTTCTCCTGGAGGTAGCGCATAGCTAGGGATGATCTCGACTCCTGGTCGAACAAACGGCGTCCTCCCGTCAAACAACGTTCTAACCTAAGCTGGCAACGTTCTCTTTTTCCCCCGTTTATTTTTACGCAAATATCCTTGTGTGTATTTTTGTATCTTTTATCTTGTAACTTTTACTTTGTACTTTTTTACTTTGTTTTTGTACATCTTTTGTATATATTAAGTTCTGCATTGTTCCATGTTTTTTCTGGAATATTAAATTGTTATTTAAATAAGTTTGACTTCTGTACTAAACTAACACTCATAGCCTAGAAGAGACTGAAGTGCAACTGTGTATAAATCCATGCCTAATTGTACGTTTGAGCAACCCTACCGTACGAGATTGTAATTGCATTGTGTGTGGGGGCGTTTGTCATACGTTGGCCTAAAGCGCGCAGCTGACCCAACGTATGAAAACGCCAGTGCGAGTAGCTCGACAGCAGAGTGACTAACAGTATCGTTTGGAACGACTGTTAGTGGTTTTGCTTCACTACAGTGTAAAATTGCAACTGTGCGTGTGTGTGCGTGGCGTTCCCGTATTCGGCCTAAAGCGCAAAGCTGACCCGAATACGAAAACGCGGATTGTGTGCTGAGCACTCGACAGCCGAGTGGACGTGTCTAGCAAACCGCTAGTGGTGGCAGTAAGAAGCTTTTTATGGGTCACAGCCTTGTTTGTAGCTTGAATAAGGCTGTTCCCCGTTTGATCTGGTCAAACCCGCAGTCGAGAACCGGATACGCAGGCGTGCCGCGGGCCGGTTCCTGACAATAACATTTACAAACGTACTTACCATAGATATCGTTTCTATCTACGTAAAGTTTCATAACAAAAAGGATGTATAGTGGAATAGTGGAAAATACAAAATTGCTCAAATAACTAAATGTATTGATTTCAAAAATAATTTGATAAACAATATTGGAGTTTTAGGGTTAGGCACTACTAGGGGATTCTTAGGGTTAGGCACCACCAGGGGGGTTCTAGGGTTAGGCACCACCAGGGGGGTCTTAGGGTTAGGCACCACCAGGGGCGTCTTAGGGTTAGGCACCACCAGGGGGGTCCTAGGGTTAGGCACCACCAGGGGGGATTTAGGGTTAGGCACCACCAGGGGGATCTTAGAGTTAGGCATCACGAGGGAGTCTGAGGGTTAGGCACTACTAGGGGATTCTTAGGGTTAGGCACCACCAGGGGGGATTGAGGGTTAGGCATCACGAGGGAGTCTTAGGGTTAGGCACCACCAGGGGGGTCTTAGGGTTAGGCACCACCAGGGGGGTCTTAGGGTTAGGCACCACCGGGGGGGGGGGGTCTTAGGGTTAGGAATAGGTAGAAGGAGGGTTCTGTGTGAGAGTAGAGTTAGGTTTAGTTGTAGTAAAATATTAGTAATATTTACTAATTTTTTACTACAGTTATTACGAACGTACTTTTTTTTCATTGTTAATTTTTTTTTCATTATTACAAACAATATTTTCAGATTTTATCACATAAAGAAACGATAAATGAAGGTTATACATATTATAAAATTATAACTATTATACATGTATTATCGTTTTCAGTGTTATAAACGATATTTTAAGATTTTTATTACAACAAGAAACGATAAAATGTGGTTAGTGACAAAATCATTAAATTTTGGCTACACCATGCGCCCTTTTTTCCAGGCGCCCTTTTTTTTTATGTAGCCCAGCCCTTATCATGAATGAATTTTTCCAGCATTATGCTTTTTTGGGGTTCGCATATCAATGCAAGCCAATGGGAACTGCAAATTTTCACCTTAGCAATTTGAAAAATGCTTGCGAATTTGAAGTTCATTAGTTACAGTCGCATGTAAATGAGCTTTAGGGCCCGTTTCCACTATCGCGAATCTGCATGCAGATTCGCACAATCAATACAACTTTACCTGTTTCCACTTGTCAGGAAAACAGAGCGTTTTTCTGTGCAAGAAGAATCTGCACAGCAGAACCATCAGAATTCGCGCACCGCAAGGCGGTGTGCGATTCGCATACAATGTAATTAATAGGAAATTCGCTTGCGTTTTCGTATGCAAATTTTACCGTGAATTTTACCGCTAATTTGTGTACGTTTTCGCCTAAAATCTATGTAAAAGCACACAGGCATTGACATGGTTAAAGAGACTCTGAAGTCTCCCTATAATGAGGTTTTTAGTTTAAAAACCTCATTAACATTATAGTCCGACCTAAAACGCCACAGAACCGCGGCTGAAACCCCACCCCCCGATCACCCCAATCTCACGGGGGTACAGGGCAGGCAAAATCCACGACTGTCTTGGTCGCGGATTTTGCTGCCGCCACTATGTGCGTCAATCAGCGCATATCTCCGCCTCTCCCCCGCCCCTCTCAGTGAAGGAAGACTGAGAGGGGCGGGGGAGAGGCGGTGATCTGAGCTGATTGATGCACACAGAGGCAGAGCTGCGCTGCCTCTATGCGGAAGTTGCCTCCGTGTACCCCCGTGAGTTTGGGGTGATCGAGGAGGTTTTCAGCTGCGATTCTGCAGCGTTTTAGGTTGGACTATAATGTAAATGAGGTTTTTAAACTAAAAACCTCATTATAGGGAGACTTCAGAGTCTCTTTAAATTTGCATACTTAAAAAAAACAACGCGAAAACGTATGCGAATTCGAGGTAAAATTTGCATCTGCATGCAAAATTGTTTTCGCGTTTTCCGCTACTAATTTTCACCGCACAAGTGGAAACGGGCCCTTAGGTGTATGCATAAAAAATTCTGGAAATTAACCTAAAAAAAGTGCACAAATATTCAGAATTGAAGAATTACAAAACCCAGAAATTGCAAGTCTGAAAAAAAGTGTAAACACTTGCAGGAATGGCGGGGATAAAGCTGCCCTATACACCGGCAATTACACGTATAGAATATGACGCCACCAGGTGAAGCGACAATTCTCCATTAATCAGATATTAGGGCTGAAGAATAGAGGCAGCATTGTGTACCGACAATAACAACACATTTTATTACTCATGCAGCCAATGGCAGACGCCGCTGTCCCGCAGTGATTTGGCTCAAGGTTTTTTTTCTCTTTCTACGCTGCAGATCTATCTCTATAATCTACGCAATGTTTTGTTTTGTTTCCAGGGTAATCCATTCTGCTTCTCAGAAGCATAAAAAAGACCAGGAGGCTGATGTGAAACCAGTTTAATCAGGAGTGTAAGTACCACATCTCACATTGTATATTCATAGCTTTTTGTTTTGTTTTTTTTAAAGCACTTTCGAGTTTACCAGGGTTGCCTGTGATTGAAACTTAATGTTATGTCCCTCATTGCTGCCCAGAGAGCAACCTACATAGTACAGTACATAGGGTCATCATAAGAAAATTGCTGTTGCAAGATATTCCTCTAAAGCAGGGGTCTCAAACTCGTGGCCCGCGGGCCATTTGCGGCCCTCGATACAATATTTTGTGGCCCTCGACGGCAAAAGCTTCCTTATAGTTCGCTTCAGTGCTCCCAAGTAATCCACCGCATCCCCGCCGCTAAACGAGGGCTGCAGAGCCCCCAAATCGCCCGGGGGGCAATCCGCCGGCATTTCCTGGAAGGGGCAGAGCTTTCAGCTTCAGCTCTGCCCCTCCTGACGTCAATCGCCGCACGGATCCCCGCCCCTCTCTGTGAAGGAAGAGTGAGAGGGGCGGGCAGAGGCGGTGATGCGCCGCGATTGTGAAATTCCTTATGCGGCCCAGCCTCATCCTGACTTTGCCTCCTGCGGCCCCCAGGTAGTTTGAGACCCCTGCTTTATAGGCTCATACATAAGTCCAACATGCACACAACCATATGACCAACATGACAAACCACACAACCTGACGAACCACATGACCTGTATGTCCACACGCCTAGACAGCTAAACAACCAACTCAATGAACATACTGCGACCACAAGAGGACTGACGAAACAATGTACTCGAAACAAGTGCAAGTCTTTCAAACAACTTGTACACCCGCACCAACTGCATGATATCAGACCAACATAGATCCGACAGTTGGATTGATCAAACCGCCTGTTATCAGTTGCTCATTATTATTATTATTATTATTTATTATTATTATTATTATTTAGTATTTATATAGCGCCGACATATTACGCAGCGCTGTACAGTGTATATATATATATATATTTACTTGTCACTAACTGTCCCTCAAAGGAGCTCACAATCTAATCCCTACCATTGCCATATGTCTATATTATGTAGTGTAAGTACTGTAGTCTAGGGCCAATTTTTTTTTTTTTAGGGGGAGCCAATTAACTTATCTGTATGTTTTTGGAATGTGGGAGGAAACCGGAGTGCCCGGAGGAAACCCACGCAGACACGGAGAGAACATACAAACTCTTTGCAGATAGTGCCCTGGCTGGGATTCGAACCAGGGACCCAGCGCTGCAAGGCGAGAGAGCTAACCACTACGCCACCGTGCTGCTCATCAAGTTGTTTGCAGGTGTACACATGCCTGATTATCGTCCAACAGACTAAAGTCAGATGATGGTCAGGCTGCAGGTTGGCCCATGTGTACTTAGCGTGTAAGGGACTCCGAGCTCTTAAAATAAACAAAATTGGTACTTACCTGGGGCTTTCTCCAGCCCACCGTAGGTCGGGAGTTCCCCCGACGTCCTCCTGGCTCCTCTCCCGGTCCCTCCGCCGCATACCGCACCGGCGACACCCTCGCCGGGTGTCGGGCTCCCACTTCTTTAGCGGTGACACTCTTCATCATCACGCCGGCCACTGCGTGTCATCATGGCGGCCGGCATGACAGTACTGCGCATGCGCAGTTTAATCACACATGCGCATCATGTGCAGTATTGTCACGCTGGCCGCCTCTTCTGTAGCTGGGAGCGTTCTGTGCATGCGCAGTTCATAAAGACTTGTATCTGCATATGTGCAGAGCGCTCCCAGTTACGGTAGTGTAATTTTGGAGGCGCTCGGATGCGACAGCCTAGGAGCCACAACTAATTAGTACATTTTTTAGATAAGTCTGGTGTTTTTTTTCTGAGTTTGATGGGTTTTACTCATAAACCATAAACTTTAGAGTAGATGAAACTCCATAATAGTTGAAAAAATAAAATAAAAATCATCCAATGAGAAATTACTTATTTATCTTACGTATCCTGTTATTTTTAGTGTTCACGGTCAGATTTCGGAGGAATATGATACGACAAAAAAAAAAAGAAAATAGTATTTCTGCTGGTTTCCATCTTTATTACTCTGTGATGCCAAAAGTGACATCACTTCTGCCCTTTTTTTTTTTCAACCCAGCTCAGTGTTAAATGTCCACAGCTTACTGTCCCTCCCACAGCAAACATCACCTAAACAACAGGCTTACATCACTGTGTAAACTCCTCAAATGGAGGGGATTCAATTACCTTCTGGTCATAGTGTCCTTATCTTATCCAAAATAAAAAGTGTTCAGTTATATGCATGCTGAAATGAGCATGCTACTGTAGCTAAGAAAGAAAAACTTCCCACGATCCCCTGGCACTGCTCAGTTCCTGCACTTAGGCAAAGGTACCTAGACCCGGTAAAAGGAAAAAAGGGGGGTATATAGGTACTTATTTTATTGTTTAAAAAAATGGGTTTACATATACTGTATACTAGGGGCACTATTTTCTGCCATTTTTTCATTTTTGGATGCTACAACCCCTTTATGACTTGCTTGAAGCAGCTGTGTACAGATAATACACTGGTGGGCGTTATTTAAATTAAATACAGCTCAGGCTGATTTATTCGTTTATTTATTCTTTGTTTGTTCGTTTACAGCGATGAAACTGAAACAATAAAATAAAATGGTGTGTGGAATCTCCCCTTGATGAATACCAACTCCCACCCCCCAGGTATAAAAGCTGGCAAAGGGCAGAGAAAGAGTCTGTTCCCTGATGCACTAAACGGCAGTAAAGGTGCCGTGTGCAGTAATTGCAATAGCGATTGGCGCTTCCTAGCAGATCCAGCCTTTATTGTTTTTTAAGGGCACCGTGGATTGATTGGTTGGTTGTGCTCCACACAAGGGGAGATCATGAGACAATCCTGACATTGAGGTCTGCTGGTTTCGGCACGGAGTCATTGCTGAGAGAGAGAGAGTTTACATAGTGGTAACAGGATTAGGTGAAGATCATTTCACAGCTTGTCAGAGGGTTGCCGTCGGCAGGTCTTTACTGTTCTGGGCCTGTCGGCGTCCTAATCTCTCAGCTGTGGTAGCTGCCAGCTATTTCCATTCTTGCATGCTGGCGGGGCATGTGTCTCCGCCTCCTGCCTGTCCACGCGTCTCGGTGCTGTATACTCATCATTGTGACACACGCAGGACTTGTACTCATGCAGCTGTCACATTCATCTGTGCTGCAGCCAATCACAGCGAGGGCTTATTTATTACCACTACTTTCTTATTATTACTGCCTTGCAGGTGCTGGCCTCGCTAAGCATGTCCCCGGACCAAATCCCTATTGGAAATCTGTGGAGCATCCTCAAATGGAAGGTGGAGGAGCACAAGGTCTGTGAAGGCCCATAGCCACGCCGATCTGAACGCAGTCATGGTGGACGATAATGACCGCCAATTCCAACACCAACGTGGGTACAGTGGCCACACAATGATTGCTTAAAGGACACCCGAGGTGAAAATAAACAAATTAAATAAACGATTGTATCTATCTTTCTTCTCCTAAAAATGACTTTTTAACATATTCCACAGTTTTATTTTATGTTTAAATCTACTTTTTAAGTTTTAACTGTTTTATTGTTTTTGCTCAATGACACATTCATTGAAGTGTGCCAGAGCTAACATCTGTGAACTATTGATCCTTTTTGTCTCGTTCATGCTCTCAAAAGCTATTTTCTGCTGGGAAAGTGTTTTATAGTTGGAATCTCTTATCAGTGAGGGTCACACTGTAGTCACTTCCTGTCTGAGTTCGGGACTGAGTCAGCCACTTACATACCTGATATTTAACTCTTTCAGGCAGAGAAACAAAAAAAGGAACACAGCATAGTTATTTGTGTGGTAGGCACTGTATATACCCATGTCTATCTCATCATGTCACATGTCACTTCCCGTATCCTTTAAGATCCAGCATGTAAAGTGCCTATGGTGGTACCCACACCACTAGCGAGTGCCCAAATTTCCT
The DNA here is from genome assembly GCF_040937935.1 of Hyperolius riggenbachi. NCBI lineage: Eukaryota > Metazoa > Chordata > Amphibia > Anura > Hyperoliidae > Hyperolius > Hyperolius riggenbachi. The sequence continues at coordinate 313,672,248 of NC_090652.1, forward strand.
GCTACCTCTCTGAGTACCCCCCCCCCCCCACACACACACACACTCCTCTGTGCAGTCCTGTGTGTGTCCCCTGATGTCTGCCAGTCCATGTTTACCGTGTGAAGCCGTGCAGCGCAGCACCCTTGGCGTTTTATAGCAGCGGGCACACGTCCAGGCACATGTTTGGATTGTCATGGACTGTTTACCAGATAACATGCACCACAGATTAGTACTTATTAGCGCTGTGTTCCCGGAGAGTTTGTTCAGATGTTTTATTAATTGTGAAGGAGACATATGAAGCTATGTACAATGGGATTAGGGGCACAGGTGAGGTACAGAAGTGCTCTGTTTAGCTTGCTCTCCTGACTCCTGTAAAGTACTACTTCCTCTAGAACAGCCACGCTGCCGGCGCCATCCCAGGGCTTGTGTGACAGCTGCCACGCTGCCAGCATCATCCCAGGGCTTGTGTGACAGCAGCCACGCTGCCAGCGTCATCCCAGGGCTTGTGTGACAGCAGGCTCACTGCCGGCATCATCCCAGGACTTGTGTGACAGCAGCCTTACTGCCGGCATCATCCCTGGACTTGTGTGACAGCAGCCTCACTGCCGGCATCATCCCAGGGCTTGTGTGACAGCAGCCTCACTGCCAGCATCATCCCAGGGCTTGTGTGACAGCAGCCTCACTGCCAGCATTATCCCAGGGCTTATGTGATAGCAGCCTCACTGCGGCGTCATCCCAGGGCTTGTGTGACAGCTGCCACGCTGCCGGCCTCATCCCAGGGCTTGTGTGACAGCAGCCACGCTGCCAGCATCATCCCAGGGCTTGTGTGACAGCAGCCACGCTGCCGGCGTCATCCCAGGGCTTGTGTGACAGCAGCCTCACTGCCGGCATCATCCCAGGGCTTGTGTGACAGCAGCCTCACTGCCGGCATCATCCCAGAGCTTGAGTGACAGCAGCCTCACTGCCGGCATCATCCCAGGGCTTGTGTGACAGCAGCCTCGCTGCCGGCCTCATCCCAGGACTTGTGTGACAGCAGCCTTACTGCCGGCATTATCCCAGGACTTGTGTGACAGCAGCCACGCTGCCGGCGTCATCCTAGGGCTTGTGTGACAGCAGCCACGCTGCCGGCATCATCCCAGGGCTTGTGTGACAGCAGCCTCACTGCCGGCGTCATCCCAGGGCTTGTATGACAGCAGCCTCACTGCCGGTGTCATCACAGGGCTTGTGTGACAGCAGCCTCACTGCCGGCGTCATCCCAGGGCTTTTGTGACAGCAGCCTTACTGCCAGCGTCATCCCAGCGCTTGTGTGACAGCAGCCACGCTGCCGGTGTCATCACAGGGCTTGTGTGACAGCAGCCTCACTGCCGGCGTCATCCCAGGGCTTGTGTAACAGCAGCCATGTTGCCGGCGTCATCCCAGGGCTTGTGTGACAGCAGCCTCACAGCCGGTGTCATCCCAGGGCTTGTGTGACAGCAGCCTCACTGCCGGCCTCATCCCAGGGCTTGTGTGACAGCAGCCTCACTGCCGGCATCATCCCAGGACTTGTGTGACAGCAGCCTCACTGCCGGCATCATCCCAGGGCTTGTGTGACAGCAGCCTCACAGCCGGCATCATCCCTGGACTTGTGTGACAGCAGCCTCACTGCCGGCATTATCCCAGGGCTTGTGTGACAGCAGCCTCACTGCCGGCATCATCCCAGGGCTTGTGTGACAGCAGTCTCACTGCCAGCCTCATCCCAAGGCTTGTGTGACAGCAGCCTTGCTGCCGGCGTCATCCCAGGGCTTATGTGACAGCAGCAACTCTGCCGGGATCATCCCAGGGCTTGTGTGACAGCAGCCTCACTGCCGGCATCATCCCAGGGCTTGTGTGACAGCAGCCATGCTGCCATCGTCATCCCAGAGCTTGTGTGACAGCAGCCTCACTGCCGGCGTCATCCCAGGGCTTGTGTGACAGCAGCCTCACTGCTGGCGTTATCCCAGGGCTTGTGTGACAGCAATCTCACTGCTGGCGTCATCCCAGGGCTTGTGTGACAGCAGCCTCACTGCTGGCATTATCCCAGGACTTGTGTGACAGCAGCCTCACTGCCGGCATCATCCCAGGGCTTGTGTGACAGCAGCCACGCTGCTGCGTCATCCCAGGGCTTGTGTGACTGCAGCCACTCTGACGGCATCATCCCAGGGCTTGTGTGACAGCAGCCACACTGCCAGCATCATCCCAGGACTTGTGTGACAGCAGCCTCACTGCCAGCATCATCCCAGGGCTTGTGTGACTGCAGCCTCACTGCCGGCCTCATCCCAGGGCTTGTGTGACAGCAGCCTCACTGCCAGCGTCATCCCAGGGCTTGTGTGACTGCAGCCACACTGCCGACATCATCCCAGGGCTTGTGTGACAGCAGCCTCACTGCCGGAGTTATCCCAGGGCTTGTGTGACAGCAGCCTCACTGCCGGCGTCATCCCAGGGCTTGTGTGACAGCAGCCTCACTGCCGGCGTTTTCCTAGGGCTTGTGTGACAGCAGCCTTACTGCCGGCGTCATTTCAGGGCTTGTGTGACAGCAGCCTCACTGCCAGTGTTATCGCATGGTAATTAACGTAGCCGGGACTTGTGCAGCAGCAGGATAAGGCATACCGGCTGTATCCTGCGCCCAAGTCTCCCAGCTGCGAATCCTCTCGTACTTGCCCTAGATCACCATGGCAGCCATATGGTGGTGGGGGGAAGCACTAGACACCAGGGAACTGTATAGGGGAGGGAGGGCCACTATACACCAGGGAACTCTATAGGGGAGGGTGGGGCCTCTAGACACCAGGGAACTGTATAGAGAGGGAGGTCCACTAAACATCAGGGAACTGTATAGGGGTTGGAGGGGGGGGGGGGCATTAGACACCTGGGAAACTTTATAAGGGAGGAAGGTGGCCAGTAGACGTTGAGGTTGGCCTGCGACTTGGTCCCAGTGTACAATTTCGGCCCGCTTTGTACTTGAGTTTGACACCCCTGCGTGACTAGCCGCACTGAAAATTGCTTACCGGAATAAACGCTTTTATAGAAAGGTGGTCTTGCATTTTGAAGTGGATTTTTTTGACAGGCAAAAAAATCTCAAAACCTTCTGGGAACGTGTGTCCCAAAATGCATGCGAAATCTCAATGAAATGCAGTTTTTTAAGGCGTTTATCGACTTCTACTGCAATGCACTTCTGTACGCCTGTGAAGGCTCAGCAATGAGATATTTTCCATTGTAGGAAGGCCGGGTCCTATGTAAAGAACACATGATATAATGTCTTCCTGTATAGCGTGCATCGGTGATGTAACCCCCTCGCCTGGGAGGACAGCAGTTCCGTACCGCTTCACTGAACGCTGTCATCTCAGGTTGCCATGAGACACTCACCTGCACTGTTTGCTTAACACAGTCCCCTTTCTTAATTGATATTTATCTTCCAATTGGCGGTGAATGGTGGCAGCGATGGGCGCTTCCTTTGCACGCTCTGCGCTGTTTGAATAGTGGTTAATTTAAGAGAGACTTTATGATGTGGGATATTGTCAGAGGGGAGATCAGAGCGGACTGGCTGTAATTGCAGGACACATGGAGCATTTACAGGAAGGACAGGTCTGGGGAGGCCCAGACAATGGCCACCAAGAGGTGTAAACTTCTACCTTTTACTGTTTTGTCAATATTTCATTGCTGTCCTCTTCAGACTCCCAGGCACCTTCATCCTAAAATCTCACATCCCTTTTCCTTTATTAGACGTAATTACAAGGTGACTTTGTTGTGAACTAGTGGGACAAATTTGGCTGTTTAACCACTTGCGTACCAGCAGTGCCCCTTATGGACCAGAAACTACTGGTACCCTAAAACAGGACTGACCAATGAATCGCTACACATACCTCTTGCCAATCACCCATCGCTGCAGGCCCCTTGTGCTGCCGTCACTATGACCCTCTCATCAATGTAAGCCAATGGGATTGGCTCACAGGGTTCACGGGGTCATTGGCCCCTGACCGGCTCACAGAGCTCGGCCGTCATAGCGATGGCAGCGGGAGGGGCCTGCGGCGAGGGAGAGATTGGCGGGAGCAGCGATACTGGCAGGTCCGTGCAGTGTGGTAATTGAAATCTACGCCCTGGCAGGAATAAACAGCCACAAACAGGGCGTAGATTTAAATTACCGCGGTCCGGAAGAGGTTAACGAAAGCTAAACTTCACTATGTTTAATTACCATGCCTACGAATTCTGTATTATGTACCAATGTCTATATTTTACATTATACCATTGTCTGTATTTTTTCGTTTTTTTCATGAGTGCAAACACATCCAGATCCAGCTGGGCACCTGATTGGAGACGGGTTTATACATCTGCACCTGCTTTCGGTGGCTGGTTGCCCCGGTGCAACCTTCCTTTGTGAGTACCATCATTTCCATTGCCATTTGGGCTCCCGTTGTTTTTTTTTTGTACCCCACAAATGTATTAGTGGGAGTTCCACTTTAACACACATCTGCTTCCTGCAGGTCTAAAGTTACTCTTTAAGTGTTGCGTGAGTAAAGTCCGGTACAAACATCCGATTATGATTGGCCAATTTTACCACTTATAGTATGAGAGCTTACCTATACAATATTTTTAGGAAGGTACCAAACCTGAAGTGAGTTCCTCATTTTGCTTACCTCGGGAGGGGGAAGCCTTTGGATCCTAATGAGGCTTCCCCAGGAGCCTTTGTAGGGGGGCTGAGTGAACGGAGGTCGTCCCCTGTCCTCCTTACCCTCCGGGTCCCAGCGCTGGCAGTCCCCGAACAGCAACCATCCTGGCTCCAGCGCAGGCGCAGTAGCGGCTTTCCGATGGACTGATTTATTGGCTGATTTTCGGGGGCTGCCAAAGCTGGATCCCCCCAGGATAAAGAGGACAGGGGAAGCCTCGATAGGATCCAGAGGATTCCCCCTCCCAAGGTAAGTACCCCCCATGGTTTTTGTTTTTGCTAAAGATGCTCTTAAAACACTTTTTTTTTTCAGTAGAAAAATACATGTATTTACACAGATCTGTACATCAGTCCTGAAAGAGGGACAGGGGGACTGGGTTCCCAAAGAGGGACTGTCCCACTGAAAAAGGGACAGTTGGGAGGTATGATGAAAGAGGTTGGATCATCCCCCTCGTGAGTGACATGTGTCTGCTTGTGTATGTCCAGCCATATCTGCGAGCGTTTCCCAAGCTCCGCCCCACGGCAGAATATAACCGGCACGGCAGAGTCCGTGAAGGCAGAGAATGCGGCAGAACGTGTTCCGTCCCCTCAGCTTGTCTTTCCGGAATCCAGCAGATTTCATCCATCAGAGAATGGTTATATGAACCCGCAGACCTCACACACATAGGATGCGACGTTTCATCATACAATCTCTAATGGCACACCGTCAGTGTATAATCTCTGCTGAACATGGCAGCAGGCAGGTCACCTGACCACCCACTGGCTGCAGAAATATGAGAAAACTGCCAATGGAATGTGGTCGGCCTTGGAGCTCACTGACCTCCTGGCTACTCTGCGGGGGATGAGAGGCGGGAGCAGGAGCACAGACCGAGGCCTGTGATTGGCTGGGGAACCACACATCCATCAAGTTTGGTTCTGCGCTGTCTGAGAGCGTCAGATGCTTCAGCTAGCAGTGACTGAGTATATCCTATGTAGAGGTAGCAGCGGTTTTTATATTTACATGGTATAGTTTCATTTTTTGGGAAATCACACCTGCTCACTTACAGTGGAGCCACCCAGACCATGTGGGACAGAAGTTGGGGTCCTCCAATCCTTCGGGTGTCGGAGGACCCAAAAGCCCCCTGCGCCGAAAGGCAAAGGGGGAGGTTCCCTTCGGGGGAAACTGGAAAGGGCCCTGCTTCGGCGGGGCCTGGGGCTGCCCATGTACGCTTTTGTAGGGTGTTTATGCACCTTCACTTTTTCTGTGCATGGGCATCAAGCCTTGGTTACTCCGGGCTCCTGTTGCATGCAATAGATGCTAAGAAAGTAAAAAAATATAAATACAAAAAATTAAAGGACTCTAGCAACTGTAGCAAGAGGGATGTGGAGGCTGCCATATTTATTTCCTTTTAAGCAATACCAGTGGCCTGGCTGTCCTGCTGATCCTCTGCTTCTCATACTTTTAGCAATAGCCCCTGAACAAGCATGCGGCAGATCAGGTGTTTCTGACATTATTGTCAGATCTGACAAGATTAGCTGCATGCTTGTTTCTGGTGTGTGATTCAGACACTACTGCAGCCAAATAGCTCAGCAGGGCTGCCAGGCAACTGGTATTAACAGGAAATAAATATGACAGCCTCCATATTCTTCTCACTTCAGTTGTCCTTTAGGGCTCTTTCACAGTGCGACTTTAAAGTCGCACGTTATAAAATACTTTAATTTAGAGTAACGCACAGCAATGCAAAGTCTGTGCGACATTCGCAGTGCACACGTTGCGTTGTGTGTAACGTGTAGCGTTATTAAAAAGTGCTGCATGCTGTGCGTTTAGCAATGTATCTGCTGTGTTATGTGTGTTGCACATGCTCAGTAATGTTTTTGTTTTTTTTTTAAATGTAACGCATGCGCCGTTTTCGTTCCATCAGTATGCAACGAAAACGGCGCCCCAAGAGACACATAACGCAGTGCAAAATAACGTCCAATTCCAAGAACTACATGCACTGCGTTAGGGGCACGTTGTGCGACTTTAACGTCACATCAGACGCAAAGTCTTGAAAGAGGCCTTAAGGTAAAGCCAAAAAAAACACAGATTCTTACCTGGATAGAGGCTTCCCCTGTCCATCTCGCACCCACTGCTGCTGCCCTCCTGAACATCACGGCTGCTCCTCTTCATGCACCAACGCAGCTTGTGCGCGGCTTAATGCTGGTCACAGGTGTGGCATGGCCATGCTTGTGCGCGGCTTAATGCTGGTCACAGGTGTGGCATGGCCATGCTTGTGCGCGGCTTAATGCTGCACAGGTGTGGTATGGCCATGCTTATGCACGGCTTAATGCTGCACAGGTGTGGTATGGCCATGCTTGTGCACGGCTTAATGCTGCACAGGTGTGGTATGGCCATGCTTGTGCGCGGCTTAATGCTGGTCACAGGTGTGGTATGGCCATGCTTGTGCACGGCTTAATGCTGGTCACAGGTGTGGTATGGCCATGCTTGTGCGCGGCTTAATGCTGGTCACAGGTGTGGCATGGCCATGCTTGTGCGCGGCTTAATGCTGGTCACAGGTGTGGTATGGCCATGCTTGTGCGCGGCTTAATGCTGGTCACAGGTGTGGTATGGCCATGCTTGTGCGCGGCTTAATGCTGGTCACAGGTGTGGCATGGCCATGCTTGTGCGCGGCTTAATGCTGGTCACAGGTGTGGTATGGCCATGCTTGTGCGCGGCTTAATGCTGGTCACAGGTGTGGTATGGCCATGCTTGTGCACGGCTTAATGCTGCACAGGTGTGGTATGGCCATGCTTGTGCGCGGCTTAATGCTGGTCACAGGTGTGGTATGGCCATGCTTGTGCGCGGCTTAATGCTGGTCACAGGTGTGGTATGGCCATGCTTGTGCACGGCTTAATGCTGCACAGGTGTGGTATGGCCATGCTTGTGCGCAGCTTAATGGTGCACGGCTTAATGCTGCACAGGTGTGGTATGGCCATGCTTGTGCACAGCTTAATGCTGCACAGGTGTGGTATGGCCATGCTTGTGCACGGCTTAATGCTGCACAGGTGTGGTGTGGCCATGCTTGTGCGCGGCTTAATGCTGGTCACAGGTGTGGTATGGCCATGCTTGTGCGCGGCTTAATGCTGCACAGGTGTGGTATGGCCATGCTTGTGCGCGGCTTAATGGTGCACGGCTTAATGCTGTACAGGTGTGGTATGGCCATGCTTGTGCACGGCTTAATGCTGCACAGGTGTGGTATGGCCATGCTTGTGCGCGGCTTAATGCTGCACAGGTGTGGTATGGCCATGCTTGTGCACGGCTTAATGCTGCACAGGTGTGGTATGGCCATGCTTGTGCGCGGCTTAATGGTGCACGGCTTAATGCTGCAAAGGGTGTGGTATGGCCATGCTTGTGCACGGCTTAATGCTGCACAGGTGAGGTATGGCTATGCTTGTGCACGGCTTAATGCTGCACAGGTGTGGTATGGCTATGCTTGTGCGCGGCTTAATGGTGCACGGCTTAATGCTGCACAGGTGTGGTATGGCTATGCTTGTGCACGGCTTAATGCTGCACAGGTGTGGTATGGCCATGCTTGTGCACGGCTTAATGCTGCACAGGTGTGGTATGGCCATGCTTGTGCACGGCTTCATGCTGCACAGGTGTGGTATGGCCATGCTTGTGCACAACTTAATGGTGCACGGCTTAATGCTGCACAGGTGTGGTATGGCCGCGCTTGTGCACGGCTTAATGCTGCACAGGTGTGGTATGGCCATGCTTGTGCGCGGCTTAACGGTGCACGGCTTAATGCTGCACAGGTGTGGTATGGCCATGCTTGTGCGCGGCTTAATGGTGCACGGCTTAATGCTGCACAGGTGTGGTATGGCCATGCTTGTGCGCGTGTGATAAGGTGTGGTATGGCCGCGCTTGTGCACGGCTTAATGCTGCACAGGTGTGGTATGGCCATGCTTGTGCACGGCTTAATGCTGCACAGGTGTGGTATGGCCATGCTTGTGCGCGTGTGATAAGGTGTGGTATGGCCGCGCTTGTGCACGGCTTAATGCTGCACAGGTGTGGTATGGCCATGCTTGTGCACGGCTTAATGCTGCACAGGTGTGGTATGGCCATGCTTGTGCGCGGCTTAATGCTGGTCACAGGTGTGGTATGGCCATGCTTGTGCGCGGCTTAATGCTGCACAGGTGTGGTATGGCCATGCTTGTGCACGGCTTAATGCTGCACAGGTGTGGTATGGCCATGCTTGTGCGCGGCTTAATGGTGCACGGCTTAATGCTGCACAGGTGTGGTATGGCCATGCTTGTGCACGGCTTAATGCTGCACAGGTGTGGTATGGCCATGCTTGTGCACGGCTTAATGCTGCACAGGTGTGGTATGGCCATGCTTGTGCGCGACTTAATGATGCACGGCTTAATGCTGCACAGGTGTGGTATGGCCATGCTTGTGCGCGGCTTAATGGTGCACGGCTTAATGCTGCACAGGTGTGGTATGGCCATGCTTGTGCGCGGCTTAATGGTGCACGGCTTAATGCTGCACAGGGTGTGGTATGGCCATGCTTGTGCACGTCTTAATGGTGCACGGCTTAATGCTGCACAGGTGTGGTATGGCCATGCTTGTGCGCGGCTTAATGGTGCACGGCTTAATGCTGCACAGGTGTGGTATGGCCATGCTTGTGCACGGCTTAATGCTGCACAGGTGTGGTATGGCCATGCTTGTGCGCGGCTTAATGATGCACGGCTTAATGCTGCACAGGTGTGGTATGGCCATGCTTGTGCGCGGCTTAATGATGCACGGCTTAATGCTGCACAGGTGTGGTATGGCCATGCTTGTGCGCGGCTTAACGGTGCACGGCTTAATGCTGAACAGGTATGGTATGGCCATGCTTGTGCACGTCTTAATGGTGCACGGCTTAATGCTGCACAGGTGTGGTATGGCCATGCTTGTGCGCGGCTTAATGGTGCATGGCTTAATGCTGCACAGGTGTGGTATGGCCATGCTTGTGCACAGCTTTAGGGCCCGTTCTCACCTGAGTGGGAATCGCACGATTCCCGCTAGCGGTTCTGCAAGAACCGCTACACAATGTAGCGAGTGGCAGTGTTCTCACTGCCGCGGTTGCGGTCTCCCCCATGGGAAACGCATTGCAGCAGAGTTTACACTCACCTGGCTTCTCTCATGCTGCTCCTGTGTCTTTTACCGTTACCAGCCTGCCTGTGGTTGTGACCTGATGGTATATAAGAGGTCATGTATGTGCCACCAGGTCATAGGGTACAGACACCCCCGGAAGCGATGGACAGAAGCACAGTGCTGACGGATAGGTGAGTGTAAGCTCTGCTGCCTACGCTGCACAACACAGGGGATGGGGGAGACCTGGGGGGCAGGCAGGCAGGCAGAGGTAGCTCCTCAGAAATCTGTGTACATTTCACTGGCAGCCATAGATCACATTCGATCAGAGAGGGATCTATCTGATGGTTGAATCTGGTGGGCATCTGCCAGTGCATGAGCACTCGTAGTATCCTCAGGACAGTTGTCACTGTAGACTGCAGCATGAGAGTCGGCCAGTCTGGCAGGACCCAGCTGTACACATCTACCCCTATCCAGGTCTCAGGGATGAGTCGCTGAAGCAAATTCCACAGAAAACAAAACTACCATTCTTCATAAATGAAAGTATTGCAGAGAGGGGAGATTAGGCTCTCCTTTCATTGTGTTACAGGTTTATGACTCAAATCAGCCTCTCTCTTCAGCAGAATGTTACACATTAATGGCTGCATTGTGTCCCTTTATCCCAAAGTCAACAGGCCATTCAACAGACAAGGAGAGGGTCTCCCATTTGTTACAATACAGACAAACACAGACTTGTAGGTTTGCTGTGAGCGAGGCCTGGAAGAATCCATTCCTCATCTGGCGGCTCGTCTGTTTGCCGGCTTGTGATGTGTTTTATCGCAGACGTAAACGTGAAAAAGATAGATTAACTACAGCAGTGCTGTTCCCTCAATATATTGTTCCATATGCATAAGCTAGGTGCACGCGCTGTATTACTGACGCCTATGGAGACCAATCACAGGGCTCAGTGCTGTACAGATGCATTGCAAGCCCCTCAGTGACATGACTATGTACTCTGTACAGTGCTGCAGGAGATGTCAGTGCTATATAAATACATAATAATAATATGGTAGGACATTAGACTATGACTATGGTAGGATTAGATACATAATAATAATATTGTAGAGGCGAGAAAAAGACACAAAGACCCCGGGAGCCCAATCTCGTGTAATATCGTCAGGTCAGGGATGGTGGTGTATAGAAAAAGTATAAATATATTCACAAAGGTAAGTTGCAAGCAAGGCAACCACGCATACTGGCGTGTGAGGAAGTACTGTCCCCACTCAGCCTTTGTGAGAAGATGATCTGGCGGTCGCTGTTGCAGAACAAAAAAACGGGGTCTTTTGACCTCCGAAGGAGGTCTAGGACTCAGTACCCTCCTCTAGTGGAGGATACTGTATATGTTTTTCTCCAAGGTGACAGCCCTCCATGGGCGCTCAGGGCTGATCACCACTTATATCTTCCTAAAGCACTTGAACTTGACCTGATGAAGCGGTTGTAGCCGCAAAACACGTTGCCTGATGCGCATAATAGGATATTTCTTATGAAAACCTTGCATTCTTGAAATTGACAGCACTAAGGTAAGATTTTCTTACCTATGTATTACTTTACTAGAGTATTTAGACCTTGGGCGCCTCCTACCCTTTCCTATAATAATAATAATAATATGGGTATGACTATGGTAGGATTAGATTGTGAGCTCCTCTGAGGACAGCCAGTGACATGACTATGTACTCTGTAATGTACTGCAGAAGATGTCAGTGCTATATAAATACATAATAATATGGTAGGACATTAGACTATGACTATGGTAGGATTAGATTGTGATCTCCTGAGGACAGTCAGTGACATGACTATGTAATGTGCTGCAGAAGATATCAGTGCTATATAAATACCGTACATAATAATAATATGGTAGGACATTAGACTATGACTATGGTAGGATTAGATTGTGAGCTCCTCTGAGGACAGTCAGTGACATGACTATGTACTCTGTAACCTTCCTTTGCTCTATGGTCCAGTTCTGATGCTCACATGTCCACCATAGAGACTTTCAGCATTGGACGGGGATCACATGGGTATGCTAAAGGTGACCATACACTGGTCGATTTGCCATCAGATCGACCAACAGATAGATCCCTCTCTGATCGGAGAGGGATTGTATGGCTGCCTTTACTGCAAACAGATTGTGAATCAATTTTAGCCTGAAGCCGATCACAATCTTTGGTGGTGCTGCCTCTGCCCCCGGCCGCATTCATTACCTGCTCCGGCCGGCGCGTGCCCCGCTGTCACAGATGTCTTTTTCGCTGCTGGGTTCCGCGTTCCGGTCTGACTGGCTTCACTTACTTCTTTCTGTCCGGGGAAGTTTAAATAGGAGAGGGCGCTCTACTGTTTAAACTTCTTGCCGGGACAGGAAGTGAAGCCGACCGGAACGCGGAACCCAGCGGAAGAGACGACATCGGTGACAGCGAGACACGTGCCGGCCGGAGCAGGTAATGGATTGCCGCTGTGTTGCGTCGGTCGTCTGGCATTCGAACGCCGCTATCGACGCACTCCCGACCCGCCGGCGATCGAGAAAAATCTTCCGCACTGACGGAACGACGGAAACGATTTAGGACGAAAATCAATCATTTGCTTTTGCACAACAATTTCACAGCAGATTCAATCACAGTGATCAAATCTGCTGTATATTGGCAGGAAAATCGTTAGGTGTATGGGCCCCTTTAGTGGTCTACAGATACACCGTTCCCCACACACAGGAAGATGTTGTGACACTCTGAGGCCCATATGCAATTGACTTTTTCTCCTAGGAGATAATTTTCATCTTCTCTTTAGAATAAATTACAAATTTCAGCATTTTTCAATTGAAAAAATACCCAAAAGTTGGTGAAACTGTACTATCAAAATTATTTTGGGTATTTTCTTACTTGTTGGTGGTTTAACAGGCATTTTATGACCAGATGTGAAAATGTCACCTTGCAGAAAACTCAGGAGGAAAAAGTGAATTGCATATGGGCCTGTGTGTTCTGACTGCTCTCTCTTATCACTAGCATTAGGCCTGGTTCATATCATACGCGCTTCCCTGCACATTTGGAAGCACGTATGACGTGGTGACACGGAAGAATGTCAGAAGGGTATAGACTGCCCTTCTGCCATTCACGTCTACTGCGCTGCGCAGCAGTATGAATCGCTTGCGTACTGCTGGCTGCATTTTGCCCGCAAGCGCAGAGCTGACCCATCATTGTCAATGGATGGGATCAGCAGTGGGTAGCGGCGCAGATGGCGTGCGATCGTACGCGTTGTGTTCTGATCGCACAGCCATCTGCGCTGAGATGTGAATGAGGCCTAGGTTTCTCAGCAGTTTGTGCCCCAGTAGCCCTTCTGTGGGGATCAGACAGGTAGCCTTCTTTTGGCTCCGCCCACATCACTTTGCCGCAAGCTTTAAACTGGGAGTATTCCTTCAGACAGGTATACGCTTTGTTATTTAGGATGAAAAATTTTACAAAGTCAGACCTCAAAACTGAGTGAATATTTCTTTTAAAAAAAAAGTGAATCAGACATGAGACAAAGGATAAATATAATAAATCAGATACTTTGGAGACGCTGAATGCTTCTTTTATTTTCATCATCAGTGACAGCCTTCTGTGAGGTAGAGTCACACTTTAATCCGGTGACTTGTTCCACACGACGGCTGCTCCTCCGCGGCCGCATCGCCTGAAGCCTGTGCTGGTCGTTTGGCTTGTTTGGTTAATATTTGACCAGTCCCAGCGTTTCCCATCCAATCCCATCACTGCAAATATCCTGAATACTCCTCATTATGTCCCCACTGCCTGCCCTGTGCTTTATGCTGCAGCAAGTCCATCAGAGCCAGTGACCCGGGGTGGCCCAGCCTGGAGGAAGCCGTGTGCAAGGCATGCTGGGAGCTGCACTCACTCCCTGGGGGGCACCGAGGTAGCAGTCAGTCATTTGGAACCAGGTTGGAGAGGGTTTGTCAAGGGGCGAGAACGAGACTCTTTACGGAGAAATCGCAGAGAACGCAGACTTCAGGGAGCTCACGAGAATCGCTAACGCCTTGTTCAGATTATAAATCGACAGCGCTATCGCAAGCACTGATCGATTTATAGAGCGATTTTGAAAGTGCTTTCTGAGCGATTTTCGCGTACAAAATAAATTTACAAACTGCGAAGTGCTCTTGTGTAGCGTTTTTTGTTCACTTCCTGAGGTCAGTCAGGAAATGAACTCTTTGCCCTGGAAATGAATAAATACAATGTATTTATTCATTAAAAACTCAGGAAATCTCTTTTCAAAGCGCTTTTTCAAGCACTTTGTGATTCAATAGAAAGATAGGGAAACCACTAACGCTCAGAAAATGAATGGTGCAGGAGCCGCGTTTGCGATTGGATAGAAAGCTCATCGCTTGTATGAGAACACTCGCATAAGCAAACATGGCACTAAGCACTTAAAAGGGAAGGTTCAGGGACGCCTTCAAAAAAAATAAAAATCCATATCCACTTACCTGGGGCTTCCTCCAGCCCGTGGCAGGCAGGAGGTGCCCTCGCCGCCGCTCCAGAGGCTCCCGGTCGTCTTCGGTGGCCGACCCGACCTGGCCGGCTGCCAGGTCGGGCTCTTCTGCGCTCCAATGCCCGGCACTTCTGCGTCCCACGCTGGCGCGCTGACGTCATTGGACGTCCTCCGGGCTGTACTGCACAGGCGCAGTAGTTCTGCGCCTGCGCAGTACAGCTCGGCGGACGTCTGATGACGTCAGCGCGCCCGCGTGGGACGCAGAAGAGCCCGTCCATGGAGCGCAGAAGAACCCGACCTGGCAGCCGGCCTGGCCAGGTCGGGTCGGCCACCGAAGACGACCGGGAGCCTCTGGAGCGGCGGCGAGGGCACCTCCTGCCTGCCACGGGCTAGAGGAAGCCCCAGGTAAGTGGATATGGATTTTTATTTTTTTCAAGGCGTCCCTGAATCTTCCCTTTAAGGGCCCATTCACACTTAGAAGCACAAAACGTCGGTCGATTTTTGCCGGCGTTTTGCGGGAGTGATTTTTCCTCGATATCACGCAGAACAATCACTGGACAGTGCAGCCATTTCTCCGCGATCGCGTTTAGCGCTTCTGTAGAACTGAAACGCGATCGCCGGGAAATCGCCTGAAAATGGTGCAGGCTACGCTTTTGCGTTTCACGATTTTGGGTGATTTGCAGCGATTAGTGCAACTTGCCCAAGTAAGAATGGGCCCATAGGATTTTACAACACTAGCACTTTCAAAAGCGCTAGGGTTTGAGCCTTTTGCCGAAATCGCCGGCAAAACGCTCAAGTGTGAATGGGCCCTTAAGGTAATTTTTAAAATCACCAGCGGTTAAAAAAAAAACCCCAAAAACTAAGTCACCCCTAAAGTGAACAAGTCTAGGTACTGACATCACACCGTGGGAGTCTTGTTGCCTTGTGGAAAATAACAGCTGTTTACAACAGCCAAAAAAGCAAGCAGCATCTCCTTCCACTGACATCACCTGCCAGCAGTAAAAATTTCGCCATGTGATAAATATCAGAATGTGAATCAGGGAGAGGAAAGATTTTACAATGGGCAAACAATGACTATCATTTATACATAATTATTGTAAAATGTAGGTACTTTTTTTATTACATTATTTTCACTGGAGTTCCTCTTTAAAATACTCACTGAGCCTCCAGCGCTGTCTTTTAACCTTCCTGTTGCTCCTAGCCTCTTTCCGGCGTTTTCGGCTCTTGGTGTATCATCTGACCAGCGACAGGTCACATGAGCCGCTGGGAGCCGTGCACGGGCACCAGAAAGGGACTAGGAACGACAGGAAAGTTAGAAGGGGGCTCTGGACAGTCAGTGACTACTTATGGCCTAAAAACCTCCCCCAAAACAGTCTATGTTATCCCCTCAGGCATGCCGGTCAGTTGAGACTTCAGCTTGCCTGAGTTCCAGATAGCGGGAACTTTACGGTAGTTCATTTTTGTGGGCTGTCCCATCCTTCTTTGTAAGGCCCGGTTCACATTAGCGTTCGCTATCCGGATTTTCCGGATCTGATCCGGACCGCATACTGTACAAACGGAACGTACGTTCCGCATAGCAATGTAAAGGCTATGCGGACGTTCACACGTGTCCGCTCCGTACGTACCGGAGCCGGATCGGATCCGGACTCTTTTCCAACATGCGCTATTTTTTGGGTCCGGATCTCCGGCCGACGCACCCTGACTGGAGCCGGACCTGAGCCTGACAGCACCATCCGGAACACAGAAACCAATGGGAAACGGAAGGCACAGAACACACTGCCTACAAAAACCTGACGTTCTACCCCACTTCCTATGCGTATCCAAGCGGCCATTTCGGATGGGGACACATGGGCCAAGCATGTCTGGAGTGGAGCAGCAGTGACAGACGTGCTGGAGCTGTTTGGCAGAATGTCGGAGGTGGAGGTGAGGCCTACAGCGGAGGAACCTGATTCTACACGTGCACCAGGTGCACCTTCTGCTGACCCCAACATTTTCTTTTTAAATTTCGCAATTTTTTGCCCACGGATCCGGATGGCAGCCTGATGCATGCCTGATACAAACGGACCGGATCCGGATCGGAACCGTACGGTTCTGATCAGGATCCGATCAGGATCCGGTCCGTTTACTTGCCAAAACGCAAGTGTGAACGGGGCCTTAGGCTACATTGGGTGTGGGCCCTGCGGGAGGGGGCTTTATAGTGGACCCCCAGATGCCAGGCCCCTCCCCAGGTGAAATGGGTATAGGGGTACCCCTAACATTCATGGCTAATTTAGTGACAATATCACCAAGTAATAGGATGAAAACAGCCTTCTGAACATGAAAATCGGATCACAAAATTCAGTATTTACAGGAGGCACTTGGAATTCCGGCAAATCTCGGAACTCAGCTGACCCTCCCTATGCAACATCACTGGCGGATATTGTTTGCATCCACATGTGCGATTCTAGCAACACACGTTTTTTCTGTGCTGTAACAATCGAATATCTTGTGTCCCAGCATAACGGATGAGGTGTGAACTGCTCATAGACTGATGCTTGTGTCCCAGTGCACAAAATAGGGTCACTTACAACGCAACACATCAGTGACCCTGAAAGGTTTTCCAGCTGAAAAGTCAGAATAATGAAGGTTCTCCTCGTACGATTCAGTGTACAGACCAGATAATATGCCTCTTCTGTATCCTCTGACACCACTCCGTGATTTTGCACTAATTGGCTGACAGGAAGCAGACGGGAAAAAAACAACACCAAAACTCCTGATGTGACGCATTTGTCATCTGTCTGTTACCATGGCAGCAACATCAGCACCGATGACCATGTGGAGGCAGGAGGATAATTCCTTCTATCCTCTGAGGTGAAACCTCCATATTACACAGAGCTTTGCTGCAAATCAATGCCATGCAGTGATATTCCTAAGGTGCTTTGACATGCACAACAACCTGTAATGTGCATTAACAGTGGCAGTGAAGCATGCTTTCCTTGAACTGTATGCTTCACTGTATAGTCGCATCTTTAAAGTGCGGTGCAACTTTTTGCATCACTGATGAATATATGCAAATTAACCATTGTTGCCCTTAGAAGCTAAACACACCTCCAGAACCGCTGGAATGCAATGATGTGTCAGCTTGTTAATTAGTACAGAGCCACAATAATCCAACATGCATACAGACTGTTTCGGATTGGTTGATACTCATCGGTACATGGCATGTATTAATTTGGCTCTATGGGGTAGGACTTGAGAAACCCAGAGGTACAGACTAACCAGCAAGCTCATGGTGAACCAGAACTCATTGAGCTTGCTGGTTAGTCTGTACCTCTCGGTGTTACAAGCCCTACTCCATAGAGCCAAATTAATCCATGCCATGCACTGATAAGGATCAACCAATCTGAAACAGTCTGTATGCATGTTGGATTATTTTGGTCTGTACCAATCACAAGCTGACACATCATTGCATTCCAGCGGATCTGGAGGTGTGTTTAACTTCTAAGGACAATGGTTAATTTGCATATATTCAGCAGTGATGCACTGGGAGACATCTCAGAGCTCACTCCAACCTGAATTATCGCAAATTCTTTCTGTTTTAAGAAAGCAAACTTTTGTTTTCCATACTTTTGTAGTGAAATGCTCATCAGAAGAGAGGTGGCAGCTTAGGCAAATTAACCCCTGCATACACAGACAGCACGCCCCCCCCCCCCCCCCCCCCCCCGAATGACTGGCTAATTTTACTACTTCCATCCAGTATGAAGGCACAGATGAACAGGTTGACCTGATAAGCTTGCATACTACTTGTAAGTGGTAACAATCTATATACCGGTATATAAAATCATATGTATGTGTGTATGTGCCGAGATCATGCGAAACTGCTTTGATCGATTTGAACGAAACTTGGTACACAGATCCCTTACTATCTGAGATGATATGTTCTGGGGGTCTCACGGCCCCCCTGCACACCTGGGCGGAGCTACAAACAGCCAATCAGATTTCACCCATTCATGTCAATGAAAAAAATGTAAAAGGCTGCCGTTCTCACAGTAATCAAGCCAGAGTCCCCATACTTGGCACAGTTGGTCACTTGGTGACCGAGGTTACAAATCCAGTAAATCCAGTAAAAGTGGGTGGAGCATTAAACAGCCAATCAAATTTCAGCCATAATTTTCAATGGGAAAATGTAAATTGCAGCCATTCTTAGACTGTAAATCGCAGGGTTTTCAAATGTGGCACACTTGGCCACTGAATGACTGGGATTTTCAGGAAAGTGGGTGGACCTTACAACAGCCAATCAAAATTCACCTATTGATTTTCAAGGGGAATACTTAAACTGCTGCCATTCTTACACTGTTAAATGATACCCAAAGTGACATGTGACATGATGAGATAGACATGTGTATGTACAGTGCCTAGCACGCAAATAACTAGGCTGTGTTCCTTTTTTTCTTTCTCTGCCTGGAAGAGTTAAATATCAGGTATGTAAGTGGTTGACTCAGACAGGAAGTGACTACAGTGTGACCCTCACTGATAAGAAATTCCAACTATAAAACAAACACTTTCCTAGCAGAAAATGGTTTCTGAGAGCAAGAAAGAGATAAAAAGGGGAATATCTTATCAGTGAGGGTTACACTGTAGTCACTTCCTGCCTGAGTCAGCCACTTACATACCTGATATTTAACTCTTTCAGGCAGAGAAAGAAAAAAAGGAACACAGCATATTTGTGTGCTAGGCACTACATACACATGTCCATCTCATCATGTCACATGTCACTTCGGGTATCCTTTAATGGCAGAGGGTCCAAACTTTCTACAGATGGTCATTGGGTAACTGGGGTTTAAATTCACTAAAGGGGCGGAGCCACAAACAGCCAATCAGATTTCTTTGGTGGATAAACTGCTTCCATTCACTTATTTTTGATGCCAGCAACCTGAAAGCTCACAGACTTGGTCATTAAGTAACTGTGAAGGTTAAAAAAAAGTGGGCGGGGCCAAAAACAAATTTCACTGGGAAAATATAAACTGCAGCCATTCTTACACTGTTAATGGCAGGGTTCCCAAACTTTGCACAGTTAGTCACTGGGTGACTGGGATTAATATTCAGGAAAGTGGGTGGAGCCTACAATAGCCAATCAAAATGCACCTGTTGATTTTCAAGGGGGATATTTAAATTGCTGCATTTTTACACGGTTAATAGTAAATGCCTCAAACTTGGTCTTTGGGTGACTGGGGTTCAAATTCTGGAAAGGGGGTGGAGCCACAAACAGCCAATCTGATTTGTTTAATTTCTATGGGAATACACAAATGATTAACACCAAGGACCCCAAAGATCATAAACTTAGTCATTGAGTGACTGTATGTCAATGTCAGAAAAAGTGGGTGAAGCCATCAACTTAATTTTTTTTACATGGGAGAATATAAACTGCAGCCATTCTTACACTGTTAATGGCAGGGTTCTCAAACTTTGCACAGTTGGCCACTGGGTGACTGGGATTAACCATTTCCCAAACGCTCCACGCCAATTAACGTGAGCGCAGCAGCAGCCCCAGGACTACTCAGCACCAATTGGCGTGAAGTCCTGGGGCGGGGGTTTGCAGGAAATTGCGCATGCATGTGCTTCAATGACGGAGCTCCGCATCAGACTGTTAGATGGCGAAACTGCCGTCTGTTTACAGTGTCCAGCGCTGCAATCTAAGGCAACGCTGTACTGGGGACAGTCGTGTCACTCGGCTGTCCCCTACAGAGGATCAGGAGCAATCAGCTGTCATAGGCTGATGCCTATGACAGCCGATCTCGGTGATTGGCTGGAGGGAGTTCTGGGAATAATAAAAAAAAAAAGACAAATTTGTTAAAAAAAATAAACAAACAGTGCAGTAGCAATCAGAGCCCACCAACAGAAAGCTTTGTTGGGGGCAGAAAAGGGGGGGGGGGGTCACTTTTGTGCACTGAGTTGTACAGTCCTGCAGTGAGCCCTCAAAGCTGTAGCGGCCTGAATTGTAAAAAAATAGCCTGGTAACTACTAGGGGGATGTAAGCCTACAATCCTCAAGTGGTTAAGAATCAGAAAAGTGGGTGGAGCCAACAACAGCCAATCAAAATTCCCATATTGATTTTCACAGGGAATATTTACATTGCTGCCATTCTTATACACTTAATGGCAAAGGCCTCAAACCTGGTACAGTAGGTCATTGGGTCACTGGGGTTCATATTCTGAAAAGGAGGCGGAGCCACAAACAGCCAATCAGATTTGTTTTATTTCAGTGGGAAAATGTAAATTATTGATGCCAAGGACCACAAAGCTCACAAACGTGGTCATTGAGTGACTGTATGTCAAGGTTAGAAAAGGGGGCGGAGCTAACTAAATTTTTTACGTGGGAAACCAGAACCCATTCTTACATTGTTAATGGCAGGCTTCTCAAACTTAACACAGTTGGTCACTGGGTGACTGGGATAAATATTTTGGAAAGTAGGTTGAGCTTACAACAGCCAATCAAAATTCACTTATTTTCAAGGGTACTATTTACATTGCTGCCATTCTTGTGCTGTTAATGGCATAGGCTTGAAATCTGGTACAGTCGGTCATTGGGGCAGGGCCAGAAACATCCACATTTGTTTAATTTCAGTGGTAAACTGCAACTTATTGATGCCAAGGACCCCAAAGCTCATAAATTGGTCATTGAGTGACTGTATGTCAAGGTTAGAAACAGTGGGCAGCGCCAAAAACAACTAACTTTTTACACAGGAAAATATAAACTGCAGCCATTCTTAAAGCGCCCATACACCTAACGGGCGTTTCTAGGGTCCTTGGAGATCGGGGCACCTGTGGGCACTAGGTGGGAAGGTGAATGGGCATGGCCATGAGGTGAGTGGGCAAGGCCATGGGTGGGGCCAAATGTACATGAACTTAGCAGCGGTGTAAGCTACAGATAACGGGCCTGCCCATCGAAATATTGGATGGAGCCCCCTGTCCTTTCTTTAGATAATTTACAATCAGTATAGGCATAGATCAAAGATGTATGCGCACATACAATTTTGATTGGTCAATCACTGACCCCCAATTTTACCACCCCCGTGCAGTAAGTGGGCCAACAGACAATTAATTTTATGAACAGAGCTAAAATTGGCTAATCAAAATTGTATGTGTGTACCAGGCTTTAAGGTGGCCATACACTGGCCCGATTCGCGGCCGTTTCGACAGCAGATTAGATCCTGGGATCGAATCTGCTGCCAATCGTTCGTGCTAAACGCACCTGCCAATCCGATTTCCTCCCGAAATCAGATCGGTCCGTCGATCGCGTTGTGCGGGAAATTACCCTCGATCGCCCGCGGGTAGGGTGCGTGTCGCTAGCGGCGGCCGATCCGATCAGGTGTACATTACCTGACGCTGGCTCCCGGGCGTCTTCTCCGCGCTGCACCGCTCTGTTCCGGCTCCATCCTGGCGCTTCCTGTGTCACTGCAGTGACCAGGAAGTTCAAATAGAGGACGCTCTATTTGAACTTCCTGGTCACGGATTGACACAGGAAGCGCCGGGATGGAGCAAGAACAGAGCGGTGCGGTGCAGCGCGGAGAAGATGCCCGGTAGACCAGCTTCAGGTAATGTATACGGGGGGGGGCACAGGCGGCAGGAGCAGCTCAACAGATTGTGATCGGTTTCAGGCTGAAATCGATTCACAATCTGTTTGCAGTAAAGGCAGCCATACGATCCCTCTCTGATCAGATTCGATCAGATAGGGATCTGTCAGCTGGTCGATCTAATGGCAAATCGACCAGTGTATGGCTACCTTTACAGCTAATACTGTACATACTGAAAGTAGCAGGGATCAGCATACAATATAGCTGGTTTACAATCAGTAAAGGCACAGAGTAACACCTTAGGCCTCTTGCACACTGCAAGTGATTCCGATTCAGATTCCGCTTTTTAATCAGTTTTTACATCCGATTCAGATTCTGATTTGCAGTGTGCAGGGAGCAAACTGCAAATCGGAATCGGATGTAAAAACTGATTAAAAAGCGGAATCTGAATCGGAATCACTTGCAGTGTGCAAGAGGCCTTACACTGTACACACTGGAGGTAGATCAGCACACAGTGCAGGCATTAGAGAACAGCTTATACTGTACATACTGTAGGCAGCAGAATTCAGCACACTGCAGCTAGCGTGCCAAAAATATGAGGATCGCGTTGTGCGGCGCGCTTATCGCGCAGCACCGAAAAATGGGTGGGCCATGGACCAGAATGTAGGTGTGGTAACGGGTGGAGACAAATTTACATGAACCTAGCAATGGTGGGACATTAGATTAGGACAGTGGTGGCTAACCTTTTGGAGGCTGAGTGCCCAAACTGCAACCCAAAAGTCACTTATCTATCGCAAAGTGGCAACAGCAATTTAAACTAATTACTATACAAAGTTTTAACTCATACATTAACATTATGGAAAATCGAAGTTGAAAATAAACTGTGAAGAAACAATTTCATCCATCCTACTCCTGAAAAATGTATTCAATTTTTTAGAACCTCCCAGTTTTATTTTCTGTTTTAAAAAGCTAAAAAAGTAGGTTTACTGCTATTGTCTCATATGATAAGGATTCAGCTTTTCCCATAGTCTCGCAGTTAGCAATCATGTGACCCCCAACAAGACAAATTCAGCAATCATGAGGCCCCCAACAAAACAAATTTAGCAATCATGAGGCCCCCAACACGACAAATTCAGCAATCATGTGACTCCCAACAAGACAAATTCAGCAATCATGAGGCCCCCAACAAGACAAATTCAGCAATCGTGAGTCCCCCGACATGACAAATTCAGCAATCGTGAGGCCCCCAACATGACAAATTCAGCAATCGCGAGGCCCCCAACAAGACAAATTCAGCAATCATGAGGCCCCCAACAAGACAAATTTAGCAATCATGAGGCTCCCAACAAATCATAAGGCTCCCAACAAGACACATTCAGCAGTCATGAGACACATAAATAGAAAGCATTTCACATAAATAGACAGAATGCCCCCTTAATATGGTAGCCCCCCAGGTTAGGTAGTGAGTGACAGGGACCCCTGTTAGATAGTGAGTGACAGGCGCCTCCAGTTAGATAGTGACAGGGACCCCCGATAGTGAGTGACAGGGACCCCAGTTAGTGTGTGACAGGGACCCCAGTTAGTGTGTGACAGGGGCCCCAGTTAGATAGTGAGTGAAAGGGACCCCAGTTAGTGACAGGGACCCCCGTTAGATAGTGAGTGATAGGGACCCCAGTTAGATAGTGACAGGGATCCCCGTTAGATAGTGAGTGACAGGGACCCCAGTTAGATAGTGAGTGACAGGGACCCACGTTTAGGTAGTGAGTGACAGGGACCCCCTTTAGATAGTGAGTGACAGGGACCCCCGTTAGATAGTGAGTGAAAGGGACCCCCGTTAGATAGTGAGTGAAAGGGTCCCCCTTTAGATAGTGACAGGGACCCCCGTTAGTTAGTGAGTGACAGGGACCCCCGTTAGATAGTGAGTGACAGGGACCCCCGTTAGATAGTGAGTGACAAGTGCCCCGCCATTAGGTAGTGAGTGACAAGTGCCCCGCCATTAGGTAGTGAGTGACAGGAACCCCCCTCACCTCGCAGCCAGCAGACCTCGATCAGCGGGCGACCCGACCAGATAGAGCGGGCGCTGGACGCACCACGCTGTATATGCGGAAGTGATGTCACTTCCGCATATCAGCGGTGTACGCTAGGTCCTAGCGCCCGCTCTATCTAGTTGCCCGCTGATTGAGGTCTGACGCTCTGGCCGCGGGGACAGCCGGGGGGGGGGGGGGGGGGGGAAAGAGGCGGCCAGGAGGGGGCAGCGGACAGTGCCGGACACCCCTGGGAAAGAGATCCGGGGCACCCCATGGCAGATTGGGGGCACGTGCCCCCCAAAATAGGGCTAGCGATGCCCCTGACACCTAACGATTTTCCGGGCGATATACAGTAGATTCGATCTCTGTGATCGAATCTGCTGAGAAATCGTTGCGCAAACGCTGACAGAACAATTTATTTCCGTCCGAAATCAATCATTCCTGTCAATCCATCCGTGCGGAAGATTTCGCTCGATCGCCGGCAGGTCGGGAGTGCGTCGATAACCGCGTTCGAATGCCCAACGACCGACGCTAGCGGCAATACATTACCTGATCCGGCCGGCGCATGTCCCCTGGTCTCCGCTGTCACTTCTCCGTGCTCGGCTCCTCCAGCTTCACTAAACTTCCTGTCCCGGCAGGAAGTTGAGTGAAGCTGCAGCCGAGAGCGGAGAAGGGACAGTGAAGACCAGGGGGCACGCGCCGGCCGGAGCAGGTAATGTATGCAGGGGGGGCAGCGGCAGCACCACCACAGATTGTGATCGGTTTCATGCTGAAATCGATTCACAATCTGTTTGCAGTAAAGGCAGCCATACGATCCCTCTCTGATCAGATTCAATCAGAGAGGGATCTATCTGTTGGTCGGATCTGATGGCAAATAGACCAGTGTATGGCTACCTTTACACTGTTAATGTCAGGGTTCTCAAACTTCCCCTTCTTTTCCCTCCCGTTTTTGTTTCTTAACCCCTCTTCTTCCCACTTCCTTTCCCTCTTACCGCTCTCTCTTTTTTTCCCCTTCCTCATTTATAAATTATATAATGGAAGATTTGATTGTGAATGACAGGTATGTGTGGCTGTGTGGGGTATGGCCATTGGTGGGCGGACCCGCATGCATATGTGGATCTGTATACACAATACTGATTTTGTTTGTATCTGTGTGAATTTGTGAGCAAATTCACATTATACCACTTTTTTTTTTTATCTATATATAATACCCCAGGGAACCATTAATGGTATCCCATTATGGTGAATGATGATTGGGAAATATTTCAATATTACTTCCCTCTTAAGATCGAGGAATTTAAATAAGGAAGATCCTTTTTAAATTTGATCTTTAATTTTGAACACTTCTCTACTTGATGTTGATACAATGTCGTAAATTCTTTCCACAGGTAAATTCGATTCACGACAAGCTCTGCAAAACCCAGATTTCTTAAAATACCCATTCTTCTTCTTAGTTCTATTTAATTTTATAGTAGGAGCTATTATGTTACCCAAATTCTTTGATCTTCTAAAAATCATTTTAGGGTTCTCCGGCAGGATAGTTGTGAGTAGGGGATCCTCCCTTAGTAGATTCCAATATTTGCCCACTATATTTCTAACTTTTGGAGCCTGTGATGAGTATTGCATGATTAGATTTGGTGGTTGTTCAATAGGATCAGATCGTTTGTTTTTATCCTGTAGCAAATTCTGTCTGTCTGTTCTTTTAGCTCCTTCCCTAGCTTTCAGGATTAGGTCCTCAGAATATCCTTTACTTTCAAACCTATCTTGCAAAATATCTGCTTCTACATCATAATCTGTGATCTTAGAACAGTTCCTCCTGAGCCTCAAAATTGGCCTCCTGGGATATTCATAAGCCATCTAAAATGGTGACAACTGTCCACGTTGATATAACTATTAGTGTCCACTGGCTTCAGATAGGTTTTAGTTAATATCTGCCTCTCCTCTATAAAGATTGTTAGGTCCAAAAAGTTGACTAGTTGCTGACTACAATCACCTGTAAATTTTAAATTATAGTTGTTATCATTAATCCACCCTATAAATGTATCTAGGTTGGTTTTGCTTCCCTGCCAAATAAAAAAAGGCATCATCAATAAATCTCCTCCAGAGCACCAGGGAGGGCCCGGGGCCCCCTGGGCCATATAGATGAAAACATTCCCAGTGGGCCATATATAGGTTTGCAAAAGAGGGAGCAAACCGTGCCCCAATCGCTGTCCCGGTGCCCTGGAGGAAATACTGACCCTCATAAACAAAATAATTATGCTTTAAAATGAAGCGTATACTCTCCAAAATAAATTGGACTTGATCTTCCAATAAACAACGGGCCTCCTGCATAAAAAATTGAACTGCTTCAATTCCCCTTTCATGGGGAATCACCGTGTATTATTTTGGAGAGTATACGCTTCATTTTAAAGCATAATTATTTTGTTTATGAGGGTCAGTATTTCCTCCAGGGCACCGGGACAGCGATTGGGGCACGGTTTGCTCCCTCTTTTGCAAACCTATATATGGCCCACTGGGAACGTTTTCATCTATATGGCCCAGGGGGCCCCGGGCCCTCCCTGGTGCTCTGGAGGAGATTTATGGATGATGCCTTTTTTATTTGGCAGGGAAGCAAAACCAGCCTAGATACATTTATAGGGTGGATTAATGATAACAACTATAATTTAAAATTTACAGGTGATTGTAGTCAGCAACTAGTCAACTTTTTGGACCTAACAATCTTTATAGAGGAGAGGCAGATATTAACTTAAACCTATCTGAAGCCAGTGGACACTAATAGTTATATCAACGTGGACAGTTGTCACCATTTTAGATGGCTTATGAATATCCCAGGAGGCCAATTTTTGAGGCTCAGGAACTGTTCTAAGATCACAGATTATGATGTAGAAGCAGATATTTTGCAAGATAGGTTTGAAAGTAAAGGATATTCTGAGGACCTAATCCTGAAAGCTAGGGAAGGAGCTAAAAGAACAGACAGACAGAACTTGCTACAGGATAAAAACAAACGATCTGATCCTATTGAACAACCACCAAATCTAATCATGCAATACTCATCACAGGCTCCAAAAGTTAGAAATATAGTGGGCAAATATTGGAATCTACTAAGGGAGGATCCCCTACTCACAACTATCCTGCCGGAGAACCCTAAAATGATTTTTAGAAGATCAAAGAATTTGGGTAACATAATAGCTCCTACTATAAAATTAAATAGAACTAAGAAGAAGAATGGGTATTTTAAGAAATGTGGGTTTTGCAGAGCTTGTCGTGATTCGAATTTACCTGTGGAAAGAATTTACGACATTGTATCAACATCAAGTAGAGAAGTGTTCAAAATTAAAGATGTCACTAACTGTGACACAAAGGGGGTTATTTATGTGCGAATATGTCCCTGTGAAAAACACTATGTGGGAAGAACAAAGCGGGCATTGAAAGAAAGACTCAGTGAGCACTGCACAAATATTTTAAAAGCGAATAAAAAACATCCCCTTTCAGCGCACTACAAGGCAGAGCATGGATGTTCCTTTAAGGGTACGAAATATTGCGCGATAGAGCAAGTTAACAGATCTTGGAGAGGTGGGGATTATTTATTAGAAATGTCCCGGAGAGAAACTGCGTGGATATTCGACCTCAATTCTTTGATTCCACATGGATTGAACAAGGTTTTGGATTTATATGCATTTGATTAACACACAGGCAAAAGCTTCATAAGTCAGCCTCAGATCCCCCTCTGCAGCCTAGCTTTGAGAAAGGGGGGGGGGGGCGGTCCTCCCGAAACAGCAGCGGCTGTCATTGTGACGTCACATTCTAGAGGGAAAGGAGGCGTGTTGGAGCTACGCGGCTGCTAGAACCGCAAGGAAGATCGGAAGCCGGACTGCCAACTAGGCGCTTCGGAACAGACCGCCTCTGTGATAATCCAGCCCGACGTTGCCAGCCGTCTAGTCTCTCTCACCCTGCCGCCGGCCGGGTGAGATCGAGCGGCTCCCCTCAACACTGCGATACTGCCATCTGCACGGATCAGGACGGGTGAGAAGCGTCATTACGCATATTACCTATCTCCACCTTGTTTTTGGCATTAAGTAACCAACATCAGGACTGAACAGATATCATATCTCCGGTATCAGTATTAAGAGATCAACATCAGGATTGATTAGACATTACATCTCCTAGTCAGCTATTCATGCAGATTGATATAAGTCTCTGGACACTAATCCGTGGACCATATAGTCAGTGACTCACTGAGAATATTCAGCATTCAGAAGACACATCACTTTAAGCCCAACGGCACAGCCACATCTATGTTTTATATATTTTTTATATTTTGTTTTTATGGACCTTTTAGATTTTTAAGGGAATATTCCCTGATTGATCAAGCAATAAATTGAGTATTTTAACTAATACAAAAGAATAAATAAAGAATTTCCTCCTTTTATAAGCAAAGCGCAGTCTGTTATATAATTTTTATCATTACGAGGAATTGGGAGCCCTTTTAGCAGTACTAGCAGCTAATAGTGCAGGCGCAACACTATTTTGACTCCTTTATACACAAATTCTGGAAAGAGGCGGAGTCACAAATAGCCAATCAGATTTCTTACACGGTTAGTGGCAGGGTTTTCAAACTTGACACAGTTGGTCACTGTGTGACTGGAAATAATATTTAGAAAAGTGGGTGGAGCCTACAACAGGCAATTCAAATTCACCTATTGATTTTCAAGGTCAATATTTAAACTGTTGCCATTCTTACACTGTTAATGGCAGAGGCCTCAAACCTGCTACAGTCGGTCATTAAGTGCCTGGGGTTCAAATTCACTAAAGGGGGCAGAGCCACAAACAGCCAATCCGATTTCATTGCTGGAGATACTGCTTTCATTCATACAATTTTGATGCCAGGAACCTGATAGCTCACAAACTTGGTCATTGAGTGACTGTGTGTCAAGGTCACAAAAAACGGGCGGAGCCAAATACAAATCTCACTGGAAAAATGTAAACTGCAGCCATTCTTACACTGTTAAAGGGGCACTATGGCTAATTTCTTCTATTTTAGTCACTTTAACATAAATATTTGTTTGTGCAGCAATGTTATTGACATTTAATGTGGCTGAGTGCTTTTTATTTTTACACTGGTAATATCCATATATTGCTAATGAGTCACGTCGGGAGATTTCCTTACTGACGCCAGATCAGCACAATCTATTATGTTGTGGGAGGCATCTGACGTTTGTCTGTTTAGCCGTCCTCATCCCCCCCTCTGGTCCGCTCAGTGAGGATTATTCCAACTGTGACTGCACACTTTGTGCAGTTACTGATACCTGTGCAGCCGCCGTACAGCGCAGACCAGCGCCACACGGCTCTATACTTTCACGCTGCCCGCTGAGGACCCCTTATTTGAAGCTGGCACAGCTACGGACACCTATTGTCCGCAGAGTGCGCACTTGAAAAACCGATTGCTGGTTACCACAGCAACGAACAACAATAGGTGTCCGTAGCTGTGCCAGCTTCAAATAAGGGGTCCTCAGCGGGCAGCGTGAAAGTATAGAGCCGTGCAGCGCTGGTCTGCGCTGTACGGCGGCTGCACAGGTATCAGTAACTGCACAAAGTGTGCAGTCACAGTTGGAATAATCCTCACTGAGCGGACCAGAGGGGGGGACGGGGACGGCTAAACAGACAAACGTCAGATGCCTCCTACAACATAATAGATTGTGCTGATCTGGCGTCAGTAAGGAAATCTCCCGACGTGACTCATTAGCAATATATGGATATTACCAGTGTAAAAATAAAAAGCACTCAGCCACAATAAATGTCAATAACATTGCTGCACAAACAAATATTTATGTTAACCACTTGCCGACCAGGGGATTTTTCAATGATCGGTGCTGCGGGGGCTCTGCAGCCCGCAGCACCGATCAGGAGTGCAGCAGGGCGATCAGACTACCCCTCTTTTTTCCCCACTAGGGGGATGGCCTGCTGGGGGGGTCTGATCGCCGCCGGCTGCATTTGCTTAGCGGTGGGGCTCTTTAAAGCCCCCCTCCGCAGCGTTCTCCGCCGTCTCGCCGCTCCCTCCCCCTGTGAGCTGCGCAGGACGGATTTCCGTCCTGCGCATTGAAGGATAGGCTTCAGCCTATCATATGCCGGCGATCCCCGGCCAATCAGAGGCCGGGGATCGCCGATCTGCCTTACGGTGCTGCTGCTGCGCAGCGCCGTATGATGTAAACAGCGGGGATTTCTTCCCCGCCCGTTTACATTTTACCTCCGTGAACTGACATGGAAAGGCCGCTCGATCGAGCGGCCGTTTCCATGGTAACCCGCAGACGACCAGTTTACGCCAATCGGCGTTAGCTGGTCGTCAAGAGGTTAAAGTGATTAAAATAGAACAAATTAGCCATAGTGCCCCTTTAATAGCAGGGTTCTTAAACTTTGCACAGATGCTCACTGGGTGACTGGGATAAATATTCAGAAGTGGATGAAGCCTATAATAGCCAATCAAAATTCGCCTGTTGATTTTCAAGGGGAATATTTAAATTGCTGCCATTCTTGCACGGTTAATGGCACAAGCCTCAAACCTTGTACAGTCGGTCATTGGGTGACTGGGGTTCATATTCAGAAATGGGGGTGGAGCCACAAACAGCCAATCAGATTTGTTTCATATCAATAAGAAAATACAAATTATTGATGTCAAGGACCCCAAAGCTCACAAACTTGGTCATTTGACTGTTTGTGTGTTAGGGTTAGAAAAAGTGGGCGGAGCCAAAAGCAGCCAAATACATACCAGGGCAACGCCAGGTCATCAGCTAGTGGACAATAAAAATTGGATGAGTGTATGAACCCCCCCCCTTTTTTTTTTTAAACAGGGAGCCTTTTAGCCGGTTTTTAACCCACTGCGCAAAAACTGGTTGCGCGTGGGAAGCAGTGGTGGAGAAGCCAATGAATGCGTGATACATGAGTTAGTACAAAGCAAAATGGTGTTTTTTAACTCAATTTCTGGGAAAGTCATATTGAAATCAAGTGGTGTGCTGTGTGTCTGCATATCTCTACTCAGGCTCCTCCCACTGATACCTGCTCCTCTCCCATCTTTTCCTTAGCTGGTTCTCTATGCAAATCTCTTAGACTCCTCCCACTGATCCTTATGTGTCCCTTCCTCCTACTCCTGCGCTACTTCACTTTGCAAACTCTACTAAGGCTCCTCCCAACTCCTCCTGTGCTACTTCTCTCTGCTGATCTCTACTCAGGCCCCTTCCAACCACTCCTGTGCTGCTTCTTTTTGCAGATCTCTACATTCCCTCTTCCCCCAATTCCTCATGTGATGACGTTAATATAATGCTATATAATATAATGCTAAGTACAGGATCTGACTTTGATAAGAAGAGAATTGTGATGGGAAGACTTCAGGTTCAAAGTCTCTCCAGAAGGTGTGATGTGTCCCTGGTATGCAGTGCGCAGGAGCTGTGGGCGCCACCCCACCAAGAACTCTATACATAACAATTGATATGGCGCACCAAAACCTGCCAATGGCAACTACAGTGTCAGAGGTGCAAGGAAGGGGATGGGGAACAGCTTGTTAATGATTACCACTATTCAAAGTATCTATAGAAGTGATTATTATGAGCACAGGACCAATAGAGAGATAATACTGCAGCTGAGGAAGGGCACATCGGGGCCCCTCTGGGCCAAGGGCACCGGTGCGGTCGCAACCTCTGCAACCCCTATTGCCACGCCCCTGGCAGTGGCTCGTACCAACCAGAACAGGCACCAGAGGCTCAGTGATGTGTATGGATGTGGGAAGGTTGCCTATCTCCTCCCACTGAAGATCTGCTGGAGCACAAACTGCTGGAAACCTTAATGACCATTAAAGAGAGCGACAGCGGTCAGAAAAGGCTTGTGGAGTCTAAGCCTGACCACTAGGGGGAGCTGTACTATATTTTAGGCCAATAGTATATTATACCGTAGACATACTAGGCGACCTAAGCCAGTTTAAAAAGGAGCTCTAGGTCTGTCACTGGCGCATGTCTGTCTGTCTGTCCGTCAGCGCGCACGCCCGTCCTCCCCTGCAAGCCACGCGTCATCCCCAGCTCAGTGTCTCTGCGTCCCGCCACATGCGCACAACAAAAAACCACACACACAGGGATATGGGACGCAGAGACACAGGAGATTTATTAGGTAGGATATATAGATCGAACACTGTAAAAACACCGCCACCATAGACCATAATAGGAATTAGAGCTATAGCCCCGCACAGTGACTGATTTGGGTGCCGTCAGAAGACGGAGCACAAATCAATGCAAGAACACTGTAATTCGGCCACCAGCAACAGCTGGAAGCGGAATTACGTCTTTCCTCCACTATCCATGGTGGTCTGGAGAGGGAATAGTAATTAACGCCGTCGGGACTTGTACAGGAGCAGAGTAAGCCATTTATCGGCTTTCCCCTGTGCCGAAATCTCCCAGCGTCTATGTTATAGGTACAGCCTTCACAGGTCTTGTGGAGTTCCTGACTAGGGATGGACAATGACATGCAAATAATTTCGAGTTGATGCAGGATTATACACATTTTATATGCAAATTTATGAAGCAATGAAATCCCACCAGGGTTTAATTTCTCACTTTCAAGATGCATACATTTGCAAGCAAAAGGTGCATAATACTCAGTGGTTTTAGCTTTGTGGCTGGTCAGTCCCGAGCTCAATGTATCAGAGCGGTTTTGGTGGCACCAGGTTGGGCAGCACAATATTCAGTGGTTTTAGCTTTGTGGCTGGTAAGTCTGTGTTCTGGATTACAGGCCTGAGATCGCTCAGTAATACGATGTAGTAATGCGGCTGCAGCTCATGTGAGGAGCGATTGTAGTAAAAGGCCCTCTGTGGTGATCTCGCTGCCCTTCTAACTCAAAAATCCTGTTTTATGGAGCAGAAAGGTCAGAAGAAACCTGATGGGCTGTACAAGCAAAATGCTTAGGATTTTAGTTTCTTGGACTCACAGCTGTGAAGATTTGTGTTTGTAGATAAGGGACTCAGCGTTGCACTTCTGCCCTCTCTATAGCCAGCCAAAGTGTCCGCAGACAGTAAAGGAGGCCGGACCCAGGAATGAGCAGGTGACTGTCACATGACCTGATCTGTTGTGAAAAAAGAGAACTCCGGTACTGAGATAACCAAATATCTCAATAGAGCTAAATGTGTGTAAAGGTGCGTACATACGTATGACGGATGTTGCTCGTTGGGAATTAGGAGCTGATCCCCTTAGGCGACATTGCTGGGCCAGACTACACACAGCTGAGCTGTGTTTCTATGCAGGGGAACAATGACGAGCTGCGTGCACGATGTCACATGAGGAACTACAACAGCGTCAGCATGCCATTTTTTTCATTTGGTGGTCCAATTGATATGAGACCACTGCTGTTAGGCAGAGAGGAGTATTCATACTTAAAGGACAACTAAAGTTAGAGGTATGTGGAGGCTGCCATATTTATTTTCTTTTAATTGCCTTAGGACCGCCGATAGCCTGATACAGCATAGTTAACCCTCCTGGCGGTTCATTAATTCTGCCAAATAGGCAGAAATATATATTTTTTTAAATTTTTTGTTTGTTTCATGTAAAGCTACCAGAGTGGTAGCTACATTAAACACTAGAGGGCGCATGTGTCCCTCTAGTGCAGGGCTGCCCAATACGTCGATCGCGATCTACCGGTAGATCGCGACCGCCTTCTTGGTAGATCGCGGCCTCTTGGCCGCGTCTCTTTAACTTTTGCGGCCAGCAGCATGTTTAGCTGCCGGCCAATAAGAATGCAGGGAAGAAGAGTCAGAAGACGCGGCGAGCAGAGAGGGAAAAGAGAGGCGGCGCGGCCGCTACGTCATGGCTGGGGGTGGCGCCGGGCAGCCGGCAACGTGCGCGCTTGTAACATGCCCGGCGCCGCCCCCAGCCATGACGTAGCGGCTGCGCCGCCTCTCTCCTCGCCGCGTCTTGCCGTCTTCTCCCCGACATTCTTATTGGTGAGGGGCCTGCCTGCCGGAGGTTCCAAGAGTCCAGAGGACCCTGGCTAACCTACGCTGCAGGTATCTATACCTGGCTAAGCTATACTGGGGACCCCCTATACCTGGCTAACCTACACTGGGGACCCCTATACCTGGCTACCCCTACACTGGGGGCCCCTATACCTGGCTAAGCTTACACTGGGGGCCCCTATACCTGGCTAAGCTTACACTGGGGGCCCCTATACCTGGCTAACCTACACTGGGGGCCCCTATGCCTGGCTAACCTACACTGGGGGCCCCTATGCCTGGCTAACCTACACTGGGGACCCCTATGCCAGGCTAACCTACACTGGGGACCCCTATGCCAGGCTAACCTACACTGGGGGCCCCTATGCCAGGCTAACCTACACTGGGGGCCCCTATGCCAGGCTAACCTACACTGGGGGCCCCTATGCCAGGCTAACCTACACTGGGGGCCCCTATGCCAGGCTAACCTACACTGGGGGCCCATATGCCTGGCTAACCTACACTGGGGGCCCATATGCCTGGCTAACCTACACTGGGGGCCCATATGCCTGGCTAACCTACACTGGGGGCCCATATGCCTGGCTAACCTACACTGGGGGCCCATATACCTGGCTAACCTACACTGAGGGCCCATATACCTGGCTAACCTACACTGAGGGCCCATATACCTGGATAACCTACACTGAGGGCCCATATACCTGGCTAACCTATACTGAGGGCACGTAACCTATGCTGCAGGCACATACACCTGGCTAACCTACGCCGGAGGAGGGGGGGGGGGGGGCGTTCTTAGCATTTGGGTCGTTGGTAGATCTCCTGGCCTCGGCAAATTTAAAAGTAGCTCGCGAGCCGAAAAAGTGTGGGCACCCCTGCTCTAGTGCGATCGTCGCCGGCATCAATAGCAAACAGGGGAATGCGTATATAACGCGTTCCCGTTTGGCTTTTCCTGTCGCCATGGCGACAATTGGAATGACGTCATGGACGTCCTGACGTCAGACGCCTCCGATCCAGCTAGCTGTACATACAGCACTTTATATGAGGCGAATCGCCCACCAGGGGCTGAGATATCCTCTGCGGCGGCTTACCCCGAGCTCAGCTCGGGTTTACCGCTAAGAGGGTAAATGCCGGCGGCTTCCGAGCACAGGATGCATTAGCCAAAGACAGCAGAGTTCTGTGCATCAATCAGGAGCAGTTTTCATGGACTCCTGACCGCTGTAAACCAATCACAGTGATCAGTAAGTGAAAAAATAAAAATCCTCTGGTACTAAAAGGGGACAGAGGCTGATGTCCAAAATGAGTTAAGCAATACCAGTTGCCTGGCAGCCCTGCTGATCTAATTGGCTGCAGTAGTGTGTGGATCACACCAGAAACAAGCATGCAGCTAATCTTGCCAAAATTTGACAGAAACCCCTTTCCAATGCATTCTTGTAGAGGGTCTGTGGCTGCAAAAGGCTATAACTTTGTAAAAAGGCTGGTAAAATACGCAAACTATTCATGCAGAAGCCCCCCTTGGTGACCGCAGTGGATGTGTAATTTGCACAGAATTCCCTTTTCCCCGTTGGAAGTTTTATGGAGGAACGCACTATCTGTAGTTTGGCGCTTTCCCCGTCCGGCAGCGGCAGAGGCCGTCTTCTTGTGTGTCGGCAGCAAATGAACAACTTCACATTTAAACATAAATTTAATTTATTCTAAAGCAAACTCGGGATCTTTTTTCTTCTTATTTTCTTTTTTTAGCAAATTCTATCACATACATGTTAATGCAACGAAAACAGAAAAAGGAAAAACAAAATTATTAAACGTATCTGTACAATTGCCATGATACACAGGAAGGTGAAACGATATATAAATACATGAGATGTAACATGACAAATAAAAAGAAAAAAAATCCATGCACGTTAACCCAAGAATCCATGTTTTATGCATTTCTAATTACTTTCCCTGTGGCCTATAGGGGGACCCCCTCCCAATTCGTCAGATGTGTTTAATCGCAGAGCACATAAATATACAGGGATTGTGTTTGTGAGGCTATGAAGCTCAGTAGAGGGAAGGTGATAAATAGGACTGGGCTATAGTTGTATTTGAATAGATGTTACTAGGCAACAGAAGATGCTTAGACCAGACACCGGAAGTGACGCGTGCCTGCAAGTTCCGCAGTTCTCGCAAACTTTCTTTGGCAGTTCAGGCTCTAAGCTGGTAACTCAGC